>NC_134256.1:20892843-21148628 GCF_965152275.1 Natator depressus | reverse complement strand
TCCTGCAGGGCAGAAAGGGGGTTAGAGGGGCTGGGGAAGGGGGCACTGAGAGGGTTCCGGTAGGGGGAGCCGCTCACCTTCTTGGAGAAAACAATCGGGGGAGCATCACCGGCTTCCTCCAGGGGCGTCCACTGCAGCAGGTGGTCTGAGCCCTGTGGGCAGGGGGTGCAGTTAGAGCTCTGCCGGTGCCCCTCACTCCCGACCCACAGCCCCCCGCCAGTCCAGCCCCCCCGCCCCCAGCTCGGCGGTGCCCCTCACTCCCAACCCGCAGCCCCCCCCGCACCAGCCCAGCCCTGACCCCCAGCTCGGCGGTGCCCCTCACTCCCAACCCGCAGCCCCCCACCAGACCAGCCCTGCCCCCACAGCTCGGCGGTGCCCCTCACTCCCGACCCGCAGCCCTCGGTACCTTGTCGAGGATGCGGACAAGCCCCGGGATGAGCGAGTCCTGATCTGGGTGGCGCTTGGCGCTGGTGTGCAGGAAAACCCCGTCCTTCTCGAAGACCACCTGGGGGGGGGGGGGATATCAGCCAGAGCAAGTACTGCCCCCCCCCGCACGGGGACCCCTCCCCCACCTGTCACTCCCCCCAGCCCCCCCCCGCACGGGGACCCCTCCCCCACCTGTCACTCCCCCCCAGCCCCCCCCCCGCACGGGAACCCCTCCCCCACCTGTCACTCCCCCCAGCCCCCCCCCCGCACGGGAACCCCTCCCCCACCTGTCACACCCCCCAAGCCTCCCCCCGCACGGGGACCCCTCCCCCACCTGTCACTCCCCCCAGCTCCCCCATGGGGGGACCCCTCCCCCACCTGTCACTGCCCCCAGCCCCCCCCCGCACGGGGACCCCTCCCCCACCTGTCAGTCCCCCCAGCCCCCCCGCATGGGGACCCCTCCCCCACCTGTCACTTCCCCCAGCCCCCCACCACCACCACCACCACCACCGACCCGCGCCCCAAGGCCCCGCCCCCTCCCAGCCCCACCGGCCCGGGCCCGCCGCTCACCCTGCAGCCCTCCGACTCCATCCTCCGCAGACCACCACCACTTCCGGAAACAACCACTCGTCACTTCCGCCCTCACGCCCCGCCCCCGGGCCGGCCGCCATCTTTGTGAGGGGCGGTGCATGGTGGCCGTCGCCACGTGAGTGAGGGTGACGCCATGTCTCTGTGTGGCGGGGCCGCCATCTTTGTGCGGGGCAAAGGGCCGCCGCCATGTTTGCCTTGGGGGAGGGGGGAGGAGCCGAGGGTTGGAGCGGCCGCCATGTTTATCTGGGGCAACACAGCCGCCGCCATGTTTGTGCGGGGCGCTGCGGGGGCCGCCATGCTTGTGCGGGGCGCGGTGTGGTGGGCGGGGCGGAACTGCTCCCGGGGTTATAGGTCAGGGGTCAGAGGGTGACGCCGCCGTGGGCCGCGCAGTGACCCTGGGGGCTGGGACGGACAGAGGGAGGCAGGAGGCGGCGGGGGCAGGTAACGGCCCTCGGGAACCCAGGCGTCCGGGCTCCGCCCCCCCCCCCCGGTACCCCCCACCCCTGGCAGGGAGAGAACCCAGGCGTCCGGGCTCTGCCCCCCCGATATCCCCCCACCTCTGGCAGGGAGAGAACCCAGGCGTCCGGGCTCCGCTCCCCCCGTACCCCCCCCCACCCTTGGCAGGGAGAGAACCCAGGCGTCCGGGCTCCGCTCCCCCCGTACCCCCCACCCTTGGCAGGGAGAGAACCCAGGCGTCCGGGCTCCGCTCCCCCCGTACCCCCCCCCACCCTTGGCAGGGAGAGAACCCAGGCGTCCGGGCTCTGCTCCCCTCGTACCCCCCACCCCTGGCAGGGAGAGAACCCAGGTGTCCAGGCTCCCAGTCCCCGACCCTGCTCTAACCACTAGCCCCAACTCCCCTCCCTGAGGTAGGAAAGAACCCAGGCGTCCTGACTCCCAGCTCCCCCTCCCTGAGCCAGGAGGGAACCCAAGAATCCGGGCTCTGCCCCCCAGACCATGCCCACCCAAGCTGGGAGAGAACCCAGGCGTCCGGGCTCCCAGCCCCTGGCCGCAGTAATCATTAGCACCCCCCCCCCCAACCGAGGCAGGCGAGAACCCAGGCATCCGGGCGCTCACCCCCTGTCTCCCGCAGGCCAGGATGACGGGCATGGCCGACAACCACCGGGAGAGCTGGGCGGGGCTGATCGCGGAGGCCGAGCGGTACCGGCGCCGGACGGGGAACGAGGTGGTTCTGATCACGGCTTACCGGGCCCCGCAGCCGGGCGGCTTCGCCTACACCCAGCACGGCTGCGGGGCCCTGGGCGACGCCACCCGCCGCTACCTGGAGGACATCGCCGTGGTCCACAAGACCACGGCTTTTACCTACGCCGCCCGGCCCGCACCTGCCCCCCGGCCGCCCCCCAGCCCCTACTCCCGCAGCTGCCCCCCCCAGACCCGCCCGCCAGCCCCCACTGGATCGCGGGCGCCCAGGGAGCCCCAGCTGAGGCCGTCGGGGGGCAGGAGGAAGAGGAGAAAAACATGCCGGCGCCCAGGGAGATGGAGTCACCGGGGAAGCAGCAGCCCCCCAGCGACACCACGGGTGAGTCCGTGCCCCCCCAACGGGAGGGGGGAGGGGTGGTCTGTCTACCTACATCCCACCCCAGAGGGGCCGTATCTCGGCGCCAGGCAGAAGGATCTGTGTGCCCCACCCCAGAAGGGACGCATCTCGGTGCCAGGCAAGGGGACCCAGGCCCGTGCCCCACCCCAGAGGGGCCACGTCATGGTGCCAGGCAAGGGGTCTGCGTCTACCAGCACCGGGCGAGGCGTCCCCATCTACCCAGCTCCCATGCCCCACCCCAGAGGGGCTGCATCTCGGCACCAGGCAAGGGGACCTGTACACCCAGCCCCTGCGCCCCATCCCACTTCCCTGCACCGGGTGAGGGGACCCCGGATACCCAGCGCCCCACCCCAGAGATGGCTGCGTCTCCTCACGGGGCCCTTCTGCGGCTCCCCAGGTCTCTTTGTGATGGACGAGGACTCCCCCAGCCAGGACTACGAGCCCTTCTTCGATTCGGACCCGGAGAGCACTGACGGTAGGTTTGGGGGCTGTCGGGGGGGTGTCATGGAGTCACCGCACGAAGCCAGCCAGGACTCGGGGGCGGGTGGGGGGACCCTCCTCTCTCGGAGCTACTGTCCCCAGGGCAAGACGCTGCCCCAGCTTCCACCTTCCTGGGGCTGATCCCGGAGCATTCAGCCTCCCCGTCCACACCAGGCGCTTCCCGCAGCGAGTCCGCCCAGCGGGCGTCCTGGGGGAGCCAGGGGGCCCCGCCCCCCAACTCCGCAGCCAGCCGGGGACACAGAAGTTTTATTAGCCGACAGGAACACGGCATAGAACAGAGCTTGTGAGCACAGAAATCAGGGACTTTCAGCCAAGTCCATCTTGGGGAGTCCTGGGCCAGACGCCCTGGACTCTCTCCCCCCCCCCCCCCACACACACAGTCCCCAGATTGCCTGTGATCCGCCCCTTGTTCTTGCTGGTCTTTGTCTCTCTTCTGGGGCACAGAGTCACTTGGTCGCACGCCCCTCCTGGGGCTCAGGTTACCAGCCATCCCCTACGTGCAGAGCTCAGAGCTGCCTCGCCTGCCCCCGAGGGCCTCAGCGAAAGTCTCACACACACAATTTCCATCACCTAGCACTGGTGCTGTGGACAGGGAAACTGAGGCACGCAGAGGCCGGTAAAACTCACGTGCGGCATCATAAGGAGACTAAAACCCCACCTCCATCTCACCCCGTGGGGCTGAGGGGAGGGAGCCTGCCAGAGAGGGTGGGGGAAAGGGTGGAGGCAGCGGGGATGTCTGGGGGCTGGGGTCCCCCTCTTAACTCTCTTCCCTCCCCAGATGGCAGCCTGAGCGAGGAGGCGCCCGCCCAGCCCCCGCCCGCCCCCCCCAACCACCAGTACGCCAAGTCACTGCCCGTCTCTGTGCCCGTCTGGGCCTTCCGGCAGGCGGGGCCCGAGCAGCGCTCGTCTGATGAAGAGAATGCCAAGGTGGGGGGCCCGGCGGGGGAACGGGGGGCCCCTGACCCTGGTTGGAGTCTTAGCAGGGTGGGGGGGGGGTCTGTCTCAGAGAGCAGAGGTCGTGGCGGTTGCGGGGGAGAATCCAGCCGCAGGGGGAGAGGCGGGGCGGGGGGTGTTAGGGTCCCTGGCTGGTGCCCCTGGCGCTAACCCCTCCCCCTCCCCGCCCCCCAGCACTCGTCCCCCGACCTGGAGAAGATCGCGGCCAGCATGCGGGCACTGGCCCTGCGTGGCTCCGACGGCACCGAGATGTTCGGGGACCTGCCCCGCCCCCGCCTCAACACCGGGGACCTCCAGAAACTGCAGCGGAAGTATTGACCTCCCCCCGCTGGGGGAGGGGCCCCGACAGCGCCCCCTCCCTTGGACACTACACCCCCCCCAATGGCAGGGCAAGGGGGAATTCCCCCCCCCCCCGCCCCGGCCCCAAACAGGCCTGGGGTGACAGAGGGCTCTCTGGGACGCTGTGAGCCGGTGGAACTACCTGCCACCGCATCTAAGCTGCGGGGGATATTAGCTGACTGCTCACGCTACAGGATCACGAGGGTTGCGGGGAGATGATGGGGGGAGGCCCTGTGTCCCTCCCCCTCCACACTCCATCCCCTCCCACAGCAGCAGATGTGGTGGGGAGCCCCTCCGGTCCCCCCAGCACTACAGCTACTGAGAGGGGAGCACCCCCGATGCCCTCCACACACTACAGGGGACACTACCCCCCCCCCCCAAAGTGTCTTAATAGATTTTTGTAAGGCCCTCCGTTTGCACATGAGCTGTTCCCCCGGAAAGGGGGGGCAGTTTCCCCAAACCCCCCTGTGGGGGGGGGCTCTGCTGTCAGCCTCCAGGAGAGACTTCTCCCCCTGCACCCCAGAACTGACACCCTAATTTTTGGGGGGTGGAGGGAACTGCCCCCTCCTTTGAGAGGACAGGCAGGGGCTGGCTTTCCGAGCCCAGCCTCGGTACCTGACCCCAGAGGGTCCCTGGCCTGGACCCCCCCCACCACCACCCCTTCTTTTGTACCAGATGTTCAGGGGCCCTGGCCCTGCCCCTTTATTTTTGTCCAAAGATGATTGGTGGGTCAGGGCGCGGGGAGCCCCGCCCCTCCATCCCCTTGTTGGCCAATAAAAAGATGCCAACTTTTACCAGCGTCAGCCATTGGTGCCTCTGATTTTGGGGGGGGATGACAGCCAGAGGCGGGGGGGGGGGGGGTGTCTCCTTCCCAGGGTGTGTGAGCTCCTAGCCCCCCTCTACCCCCCTCCCCCAGGCAGAGCTGGAGCCAGATGCCAGACACAGAACCATTTATTGTGTTGGGCGTGGGGCGGGATAGCAGAAATGGAGGGGGGGGGGGGGCTGTCCTCCATGGGGGAACCAAACAGGCCTGGGGGTGGCAGAGGGCTCTCTGTGCCCCCCCGACCCGAGCCGGTGGAACTACCCACCACCGCATCTCGGCCGCAGGGGAGAATGGTCTCACTCCGGCCTGGGCTTCAAGCCCCTGCTGTAGGATGTGACTCCCACCAGGCTCTGTAAGTGGGGGGGGGCTGGGGTTCACCCCTTGCTCTGTTGGTGATGGGAGGCCAGGCTGGCAGGGGGAACAGGTGTAAAAAGGGACTGGGGGGGCAGACTCCAGGCCCCCCCCGTCAGTGGTAGTATTTCTCCACCTTCAGCACTTGGCAGTACATCAGCATGGAGGAGACAAGGCCCAGGACCTAGAGGAGAAAGGAGGGTGAGGTGAGGGGGCCAGCAAATGGACCTGGGCGATTTAGCGGGGGGGCCTCCGTCCCTGGCCGTCCTGGCTACCAGCCAGCACTGGCCCTAGCCTCCAGAAACCGATCTCATTCTTCTCTAAGCCACACGTCCTGCGAGCATCACAACATCCCGCGGCAGGGAGTTCTGCCAGTTAACGGGGCGTTGGGTGAAGCCTTAGGTGTGTCTTAAACCCGCTGCCTGTTAACGGCAGCGGGTGACCCCTCGTTCGTGGGTCAGGTGACGGGTGAATAACGCCCCCCACTTCCTCCCACCCCGGTGCATGCCCCCCCCCATGGCCTTTTCACCTCCCCTCACCCCAAAGCTGGGCCAGCCCCCACCGCGCCTTCGGTCCCTTTTCCAATTCTCATAGAGCTTTGGGGATCTCCCTGGGGGCCCCCCCTCGCCCCAGGCCCCCCTCACCTGGACGACAGCAATGCAGGCAGCAAAAATGCCCATGGCCCAGACGTTCTCCCCCACCCAGGACTTCACCTTCTCGTAGCAGGGCTGGAGAATAGGAGAATCACAGAAACGGGGGGGGTCACTGAGCCAGGTCCCCGCCTGACCCGGGCCGGGATCCTGCTGGCGGCGCCGCTCCCCCCCCCAGATCGCCCCTCCCCACGGCCAGGCCCTCTGCCCTGTCATGTTGCTCCCCTCGGCCTGACCTGCAGTGCAGTGCCCTGGACTGGCCCCCGCTCTCCCCCATTTCCCCCCCCCCAGGAACGCAGCCCGGGACCACCTGAGCCACTACAGCCGGGCCCCATTCAGTGGGGGAGCCGGTGTCACCTCAGATCTTCCCGTCCTGCGGGCAGGGCTGGGCGCTGGGGGCCGATTTCCGAGCCAAATTCGCCTTCCCATCATCCCGTTGTTCATAAAACGCTCGACCGGGCCCCGGGGCCGGCGCTAATTCTGAAGGGTCCGGCCCCAGTTTGCTACGAGCCAGGCCCCTGGGGCGGCGGCAAACGCCTCCCTGACGGCCAGATCGGGCGCGTCTCCGGCGGCCCCCGCCCCGCGCGGGCGGCGATCAGGGCGGCCCGGCGCCGTGGGCTCGTCACGAATCCGTGCTGGCTAGTACGTGAGAGCTGGAGAGCAGCTCCGACCGTGCTCTCCGCGGGCCTTACCCGGCCTTAGGGACCGCCTCCTCCTCACCTGGGCGTAGGGACCGTGTCCTCCTCGGGCCTTATCCACCCATACTGACTGCCCCCTCCTCACCCGGGCGTAGAGACCGCGCCCTCCTCGGGCCTTATCCACCCATACTGACTGCCCCCTCCTCACCCGGGCGTAGGGACCGCGCCCTCCTCGGGCCTTATCCGACTGCACCCTCTTGGGCCTTATCCACCCATACTGACCGGCCCCTTCTCACCCGGGCGTAGGGACCGTGTCCTCCTCGGGCCTTATCCACCCATACTGACCGGCCCCTTCTCAGGCCTCACCCGCCCCTAGGGACCGTGCCCTCCTCGGGCCTTATCCACCCATACTGACTGCCCCCTCCTCACCCAACTGTAGGGACCGCGCCCTCCTCGGGCCTTACCCGGCTGTAGCGACCAGCCCCTCCTCGGGCCTTAGCCGGGCATAGGGACCGCACCCTTCTCGGGCCTTATCCACCCCTACTGACTGCCCCCTCCTCAGGCCTTACCCGGGCGTACTGACCCCCCCCCCCCCCCATGGGCTATAGGAACCGCCCGCTCCTAGGGCCTTACCCACCCCTACCGACCGACTGACCCCTCCTCTGGCCTTACCCGCCTGAACCAATGGCCGCCCCCTCCCCATCCCAGGCATTACTCAGCCATAATGACCAACTGCCCCCTTCCCCCTAGATGTTACCCAGATGGACTGACTGGACGTCCCCTCTGGGCATTACCTGGCCACAGTGACCAGTTGCCCCCTTATCCCCTGGGGCATTACCGGCTGGATTGACCGTCCACCCGTTCACCGTCCCAGACATTACGCAGCAATAATGACCAGCCACCCCCTCCTGCCCAGACATTACCCGGCTGTACCGACCAGGTACTCCCTCCCCCCAAGCTGTTACCTGGCAATACTGACCGGCTGACCCCTCCCCCCAGGGCCTTATCCAGTCATAGTGACCAGCCACCCCTCCCCCTGGGCATTACCTGGCCATAGCGACTGGCTGCACCTTCCCCCTGGGTGTTACCCGGCCCCAGTGACCAGCCACCCCTCCCACTGTGCCCTAGCCCTGCCGAGCCACAGGAGACGGGGTGGGGGGTGTCTGGGGTGTTCTGGGGGGGCTGTTAAGGGCAGGGAGGGGCACTCACCTCCTGCCACCAGGCGGCGCCGATGCCGGAGCAGGGGGCGCCGTATTCCAGGCAGCAGGACTGGGGCACCCCCGTCCCGTTGCGCACCTCAAACCAGTCAGTGTAATTCTGCACCCCGCAGCACCGGAACTGGGGGGGAGAGGAGCGTCAGACACTGGGGGGGGGAACCAGCGGTGGGGGGGACTGTAGGGTGCTGGGGGGGCTCACCT
Organism: Natator depressus; assembly: GCF_965152275.1. NCBI lineage: Eukaryota > Metazoa > Chordata > Testudines > Cheloniidae > Natator > Natator depressus. The sequence goes on along the minus strand of NC_134256.1, from coordinate 21,140,382 downwards.
CGGTCTGCACCGTGTCCCAGGCCTGGGTCAGCGCCGGCTCCCCCGGGGCCCCGTAACGCCGCAGCCCCAACTTCAGGTCATCCTGAGCGTATCTGTCAAACTGAGACCCAGAGCGGGTCGGCCAGGGGGGCAGTAAACAGGGGGAGGGGCCGGGGGGGCCATGCAGTGGGGGGAGGGGAGACGGGGGGTGCCCCCTTACCTGCCCCCGGCAGGCGTAGAAGGCCAGGCCCCCGCTCAGCTCCAGCAGGATGATGGTGAGGAGAACCACGAAGAACTGGAGGAGTGGGAGACAGATCAGAGCCCCCCCCCAGGGCAGCAGGGGGGACCCTCCTCCCCACTCAGCAATGGGGGGGTCCCAGGCTCCCCGCTGCCCGTAACCCCCCCTTGTTCCCCCTCCCCTGCAGGCAGCCTCCCCACGTACCCCCCAAGCCACCCCCACCACATAGACCCCGCCTGTACCACCCCCTGCCCGTAATCCCTCTCCCCTCCCCTTGTGCTCCCTCCCCTGCAGGCAGGCCCCCCAGCCTCCCCACGTACCCCCGAAACCACCCCCATCACATGCCGCCTGCCTCCCCGCCCGACCCCCCTGCTCGACCCCCCACTTGTAACCCACACCTCCCTCTCGGTATCCGCCCCCGGCCTACCCCACAGGTGGAGGGCCCAGCCCCCCAGTTTGCGCCCAGCCCCCCAGCTTGCCCCCTGGCCCTACCGTCAGCAGGAGGCAGCGCTGCTCGGTGGCAGCCCCCAGGCAGCCGAGGAAGCCCAGGGCCATCACCACGGCCCCCGCGACCATCACCAGCCCGGCGACCCCCAGGGACGGGAGCGAGAGAGACAGGGTGGAGAACCGGCCCTGCGAGAGAGCGAGCCAGAGCCCCACGCCCAGCGCCCCACAGCCCCCCAGCTGGGGGGGGCGGGGTCAGGGGACCCAGCCACAGCCCAGCGCCCCACAGCCCGCTAGCCCCACGCCCAGTGCCCCACAGCCCCCTAGTTGGGGGGGGTTAGGGGACCCAGCCACAGCCCAGTGCCCCACAGCCCCACGCCCAGTGCCCCACAGCCCCCCAGTTGGGGGGGGTCAGGGGACCCAGCCACAGCCCCATGCCCAGTGCCCCACAGCCCCACGTCCAGCGCCCCACAGCTGGGGGGGAGTCAGGGGTACCTGGCCACAGCCCGGCGGCCCCCTGCCCGGCGTGCCACAGCCCCCCCAGCTGCGGGGGGTCAGGGGCACCCAGCCACAAGTCCCCACCCAGCGCCCCCCAGCTGCCCCCCCCCGGGCACTGCTGCAGGGACGCTCGCAGCCGAGACTCACCCAGAAGATCAGGTTGAAGATGAAAAGCTCCAGCTTGAGACAGAAGAGGCAGCGCTGGGTCGGGCCCATAGTGCAGGAACCTGGGGGTGGGGGGGACAGCAGAGCCGGGTGTTGGGGGGCAGCACCCCGGGGGCCTGCCCCCCACCCTGCCGGTGCCCCTCATTCCCGACCTGCAGCCCCCTGCTAGCCCAGCCCCGGGCTCCTCCCACCCCACTTTGCTCGGTTCCCCTTCGCCTCTCAGCTGGTCCCTGACCTGGCGGGGGGGGGGCAGTGACCCATCCTGGTTCCCTTGCCCCCCTCCATTCCCTGTCAGTCTCGGGGGACTGGAGCACGTGGGGGTTCTGGGTCCCCTCGTCGGTCCCCAGATCCACTGGGCCCAGGGAAGCTGCGGAAGGAGGGGGGACCCAGAATATCCCCCTCCCCGGGGGGAGCAAGTGGAGATGTTGTGACCCCCGCCCGGCCCCCCGAGTTCCATGGAGTTTGGGGGCTGGAAAGTTCCGTCCTAGCAGCCCCCCCCATCGCATCCGCTGCCCCCCCCCCCCGCCAAACGTTCTCAGCGGGTCCCTGGGCGTCGCGCCGCCCCTCACCTGGGCCCCCGGGCGGCGGCGGGGTTGGGGGGCGCTGCTGGAGCCCCCTAAACTGCGGGTGCTGCTCGCTCGGCCACGGGGGGGGGGCAGGATGGATGGGGGGAAATTCCAGGCTCAGCGGGGGGGGAGGAAATGGGAGGGGAGGGAGTAGGAGGGGCGGGGTCTGGGGAAGGGGCTGGAGAGGGAGGGGCTGGCGTGTATGGGGGAGGGGTCTGGGGAAGGGGCTGGGGGTCTCTGGGGGCGAGATCTGGGGAAGGGGCTGGAGGTAGAGGGGCTGGGGGTGTATGGGGGAGGGGCTGGGGGGTCTCTGGGGGCGGGATCTGGGGCTGGGGGTCTCTGGGAGCGGGGGATGGGGAAGGGGCTTGAGGGGGAGGGGTTGGGGGGGTCTATGGGGGAGGGGAAAAGCTTATAGGGGGCCGGGGGGCCGCGGGGGAATTGGGGGTGACGGGCTGAAGGGCGGGGGCTTCGGGGCTGTTCGGTTCCAGGTGGGGGGGGCTGGTTTCCGGGTTCAGATCCGTCCCTCCTACCCCCCCAACCTGCCCCGCCGCCCCCCCGTAACCCCGCGCGCAGGGGGCTGAATCTGCCCCTCCCCCCGCCGCTGGCCCCACCCCCCGCCGCCCCCTAGCGGCCGGCGCCGACCCGACGTAAACAAGCGGCCGCAGCAGGAGGCGAGTTGAGCGCTGGGGGCTGCGCAGGGTGAGTGTCCGACCCCCCCCACCGGGCCCCTCGCGGCTGGGGGGGGGGGTAGGGTGAGTCCGACTCACACCCCCCCCGGGCCTCTCGCGGCTGTGGGTAGGGTGAGTGTCCGACTCCCCCCTCCGGGCCCCTCGCGGCTGGGGGGGGCAGGGTGAGTGTCCGACCCCCTTCCGGGTCTCTCGCGGCTGTGGGGGGGGCAGGGTGAGTGTCCGACTCCCCCCCGGCCCCTCGCGGCTGCTGGGGGGCAGGGGTTGTTGGGTGCAAAGGGACGGGGGATTGGGGGGGGTCCCTGGGGCCGGGAGTCGCTGCCCCCCCCCCGCTATTCCCAGCTCAGTGTCTCTCCCCCCCAGGATGATCATCCCGGTCCGGTGCTTCACCTGCGGGAAGGTGGTGGGCAACAAGTGGGAGGCGTATCTGGGGCTGCTGCAGGCGGAGTACACAGAGGGGTAAGCGGGGTGCGCCCCACTCCCGACCCGCAGCCCGGCCGGTGCGCCCCACTCCGGACCTGCAGTTCCCCCCTCCCCGCAGCCCGGCCGGTGCGCCCCACTTCCGACCCGCAGCCCCCCTCCCCCCCCGCCGGTGCGCCCCACTCCCGACCTGCAGCCCCCCCCCCCAGCAGCCCGGCCGGTGCGCCCCACTTCCGACCTGCAGCCCCCCCCCCCAGCAGCCCGGCCGGTGCGCCCCACTCCAGACCTGCAGCCCCCTCTTCCCCCCCCCCCCCCGGCCGGTGCGCCCCACTCCAGGCCCGCAGCCCCCCCAGCCCTGTCTCTCTCTCTCTCTCCCCGCCCAGGGACGCCCTGGACGCCCTGGGGCTGAAGCGATACTGCTGTCGCCGGATGCTCCTGTCCCACGTGGATCTGATCGAGAAGCTGCTGAATTACGCCCCCCTGGAGAAATAGCACCCGCCGCGGGGGGGGGCGGCACGATGGGCCCCCCCCGGGCCGGGCCTGGAGTCCTCGCTGCTGGATCTAACCTGATGCTTCAGCGCGGGGGAAGCGCTGCCTCCCTGCAATAAACCCCCCCGCCAGAGGCGCACCTGTGTCCGCAGCCTGGTTTTTCCCCCCCAGCCCTCCCCCCCACTAAGCCTGTGTCTCCCTAGTGCCCCTTCCCCGCCCTCCCCCTCCGTCCTGCAGCCAGGAGCCCCTCCCCACACCGGGCCATACAAAGAGGTGTCTGGTGATTTCATGATGGAGGTTCCAGGTCTGTTGGGCAGAGTTAAGGGGATGGCTGCCCAGTGGGGGGGCAGAGTTAAGGGGGGGGGGGAAATGTGCCATCTTAATTCTGTTGCTGATAACCTGGAAAGACGGTTGGAAAAGGTGAGGTGGGGGCTCTGGAAAACTACAAGCCCCTGCCCCCCAGGGGGTGCTGGGAGAGGTAGCTGCAGATCACCGGGGAACAGGCCTGGGGCTCCAGAACAGGGGTGTGGATCTAGACCATGCACCAGCCCATGGACGCAGGCATCCATCTAGAACCCGATCTAGAACCGGAGGAGTGGGTCCGAAGCACGGGAGTGGATAAATGCAGGGCGTTGAGCTGGAACCCAGCAGGGCAAATCCTGCTGGTGGCTCTGGAAAACACCGGATAGATCTAGAACCCTGGTCCCCTGCTGCCCAAACCAACTGCCCCTGGACTTCCTAAAACTAGAGCTGACAATTTGCTAACTCAAAGCGTTGCAACCCCCCCCCCCCCCCGGCGGGCCCAAGGGTAGCCGCATAAAGCGGAACAGGATCACCGGAGTAAACTGCGTTGGTAGCACAAGTGATGGGGATGTGATCACATTTATAACGTGCAAGCAGAGTCCAGCCCCGTCCCAGCTGGGGCTGATTTCACAAAGCCAGAAACAATTCTGAGGCAAAGCAGCTAGGAGGAAAGTTTCAAACCGAAATGGAGGATCGTTCAAAAACATTTAACGGGCTGTCCAAAAAGCCAGGAGCGAGAAAGGCTGGATGGGTTTTAAAAAATAAAACAGCCTAATTGAAAGGGGAAGCAAAAGGACCTATGAAATAATGTAACAAATGGAAGCAAGGGGTAGTTGCTAATAATAATCAGCAGTTAGGAATTGTAGAAAATTGATAAGGGAAGGAAAAGGACACCAGGAGACATCCATGGCCAGCATAATTAAGGACACTGAAAGAGTTATTTTAAGTGTATTAGTGGTATTGGTCCACTCCTAGATGAACATGTTAAAATAGCAATAATAATGCAGAAAAGACAGAATTGTTCAATATTTCTGATCTGTATTTGAGTAAAAAAAAAAAAATGTAGTCATAATTCATGATAACACTTTCCATTCCACTAGTATCTCCAGAGGCTGGTGAACAGCAGCTATTGAAGTGAGATATTTTTAAATCAGGTCCAGATAACATCCACCCAAGAGTTTTAAAAGAGCTGGCCGAGGAGCTTGCTGGACCATTAATGTTGCTTTTTTCCAATGTCTCAGCACACTGGGGAAGTGCCAGAAGACGGGATGAAAGCCAGTGTTGTGCTAATATTGAAAAAGGGTAAATGGGCGGACCCAGGTAATTGAAGCCAGACATTGATCCGGGCAAGATAACAGTGAGGCTGATATGTAACTCGATTAATAACAACTGAGAGGGTGGGTGATGCCATTAATGCCAATGAACATGGCTTTATGAAAACCAGCTCATCAAACTAACTTGTGGCGAGGTAATTGTGCTGAGGTGTTTGCCTTGGTACCACAGGGCCAGTTTGATTAAAAACGAGACTCATATAAAATTAACATGGCCCCCGTTAAACGGATTGAACACTGGCTGTGCGGGCTCCCAACGGAGTTCTAGGTGGGGAATCGTCAGGTATGTTCGGGGTGTCCCGCAAGGAACTGGTCGTGGCCCTGCGCGGGGTAATGTTTTTACCAAGAAGTTGGAGGAAAACACGAAACCAGCCACACTAAAAGGCTGCAGCTGACCCCAAACTTGGGGGCGAGGTGAGTTACCCACATAGAGCAAGTCAGTCCTAGAGCAATCCAGATCGGCAGGGCTCGAGCCCCCAGCGTGTTTAAACACGGCTCCAGGGAAATGTAAACATCTGGGCGCAGCGAATGGTGGCTGAACCCAGGCTCCCAGGGGGCCACGGGCGTGTCGCGGAGCAGTGATTGGCTTCGGCCTTGGGGCACCCATGGCCCAAATTCCAGGAAGGCCGGGGATGAGTCTGGTGGGTTCCCAGAAAACCTACCTTAAAGTGATGCCAGGAGCCTAGCTTGGCCGCTCCCCCCCCCCCAGGGCAGTGCAGGGGGGCAGAGACTGGTGGCAGGTCCCTAGAGAGGGCAACAAATCTGAGTCCACAGGCTTGGCAGCCTGGCGGTGGGAGGGCAGCCGTGGGCCCAGGCTGGGCAGTGCCTCAGGCCAGAGCCAGCCTGGGAAGGAGCTGGGGGTAGGGGGAAGATTCCTACATGGGCCTTTGGGCCTGAGAATCAGTGACTCCCCCCATGGGGGCAGCCCTTGGGGGGCACCACAAAGCCCTGGGATTCTCAGCTTCCATGGGAAACACCCAGAGCCTGAACACCCCCGTCACGTGTGCCCTTAGCTAGCTGGGGGGGGGTGCTCTCCCCCCTCAGTTGGTCTGTACCTGGCATCTCTTATAGTCTCAGTGGAAGCCCCACAGTGCAGGCACTGGCTCTTGGGGGGGCAGCCCCTCCATCATGGGGGTCCCAGGCCATGAGAGGCAACTCCCAGGGCCCACACCAGGCACCGCCCAGACCCTTCCCCCAGACAGAGCTCAGGGTCCCCCTGTGCCAGGCTAGGGGGGCACAGACAGGGCAGCACTGGGGCCACACAAAGGGGGGTGGACCAGGCTGAGGGCAGCTCCCACCCTGGGTATTTTTCTAGCCAGGAGGGTGGGGGCGATGCTGCCAAAGGGAATTGGGGGGTGTCCAGGAAGCCCCCACCCAAAGATGCCACCTCCACGCCCTGTGAGACCCCACTTCCTGGATGAGTGGCCACAATGGGCAGCCAGGGCTCAGGGGTGACGGAGCCCCCAGCTCTAAGCCACACTCCCACGGGGGGCCCCCCCAATCACCACACAGCTACCACTTAGTACGGGGGGCAGGGAGCCAGGACGCCTGCGTTCTGCCCCCAGCTCCAGCAGATACAACTCGGCTATTGTGGCCATACAGCTCCTGATGTCACCGGGGGGCTGCCCAGAGAGGGGAGCCCCCCACCTCCCTGCCAGGAGGGTTCTGGGACAAAGGGCTGCAGGCGGGCCCTGCCCCCCGCTATGAGGGAGCCCTCCCCTTGCGGAGTAGGATAGAGGCTGGGGGCCCCACGGCAGGCAGGTTTTTGGGGTACAGAGCACCAGGAGGCAGTTTAGGCATGCCAGGCCCACCCTACCCAGGAAGCCATGGGGGGGGTCACAGTTTAGGGGCCCCCCCACCCTCCCCAGGCAGCCGGGGGCCCCGTTTCATCTCTTTATTTTCTCACGAATGTAACCATATAAAAACATAACTTATGAAACAGTCACGATGTGTCAACCGGGGGGGGTTAAAGGGGGGGGGGAGAAGAGACCAGAACCGTCAGCAAAACACAAACTGGGGACCCTCCCCATAGCCCCCCCGCCCTGCCCTCCCGCAGCTAAAAAACAGGGCAGCCCCACCCCCCCACCGGAACAGAGGGACTCAGCCAGGCCCTGGCACCTCTCATGGGTGCCCCATGGCACAGCTGGGGGGGGGGGGGGGGGGGAGTGAGGTACTTAGTTACTGGGGAGGGTCGCTGGTTTAAAAGCAGACGGGAGGGAGGGATGGGGGGGCCCCAAGGCAGAGGGAGATAGTGTCCCCCCCTCCTGCCAAGGGCCACGCAGGGAGGGGGGAGTCAGCGGCAGCTCTGCGCCCCCCTCACCATGAGAAGGGGAGTCGTGGCCGGCGCCCACGGCTCTGGGCCCGCCCCGGGGGGGCACACGGCACAATGGGGGGCGGACATGGGGGGCTAGCGCATGCGGTAATCCGTCGAGCAGGACAGCTCACACAGCTGGCCCTTGAAGTCCAGGTCGATGGTGAAGTCCAGGTCCCGCTGCAGGGGAGAGATGGGGTGGTAGGGTAAGTCATGGGGGTCTGGCCCACCACTCCCTGCCTCCCAGCATGCACTGCACTGGCCCCCCATCCCCCTCTCTGCTTCAGAATCCAGTAGCAGGGAGTTCCACAGGGCAATGCCCTTTAGAGGACCATCACGGGGCCGCAATCCAGCTCTTCAGAACCCCGGGGGGGAGGGGGTGTGGCTCCCCCCATGAGCCCAGATGTGGGCATCTCCGCCGGTGCCCCCCAGCCCGTCACTCACGTTGTTCTTGGCATTGGGCTTCATGCTGATGGTGCCGAAGATCTCCTCGCCCGTCTTCACCGTCAGGTAGTCCTCCATGTAGAACACCGTCTGCTTCCAGTGGGTGTAGGGCGACTCGGGGCCTGGGGGGGGCAGCAAAGAGGGGGTCAGGGGAAGGGGCCTAGGGCCAGCCCCACCCCTCCCCTAGAGTCCTATCCCTTGGCCCTGCCCCCTCCCCGAGCCCCACCCCCAGTTCCCATCCCCTCCTTTGCCCCTAACACTACCCCTTAGTCCCCTCCCGTGGCCCCGCCCGGGCCGTACTGGTGGAGAAGCCGGTCCGCTTGTGGCAACGGGTGAATTCGATGTTGAAATACGCCACGAGCGCGTGGATGTAGTCATTGCGCTTCACTTGGAGGCAGAAGGGCGAGGTGAACGTCAGGTCCTCCACCTTCACCGTGTAGATGTCGACCTCCTGCGGGAGGAGCGGGGTCAGCGCTGCCCACACACACACACGCCCCCCGCCCCAGAAACGCATAACACCCCCAACGCCAGGCCCTGTCTGGGGGGCTCCCTGGTGGGTGGCAAAAGCCGGGCAGAGGGGGACTCTCAGCCCCGTTGCCATCCGGTGGCAGGGAGTTCCACAGGCTGAAATTGCATCTCCTGGCATTCACCCCCTTGCATGGCCCCCTTGCCAGGGGCAGGCCTGTCCCCCGGGCTGCACCTTGATGAGGCAGGCGTTGGTGACCAGCTGCTTTGGATCCACCACGTCCACCAGCGGCTCCTTGATGGCCACATCCTTGATGCAGGACATGTCGAAGCCATAGACGTTCTCCCACCCTGGCGGAGGAGACATTATCGGATTAGAGGAGGGACCATGCCATGGCTATAACGGCAACAAATCTTATACAGCGTGACACTGGGCCAGAAAGGGTTAAGCCCCCTGCAGGATAAATGACCCAAATACCTTAGAAAAGTGTGTAAACGGTAATTAGGGCCATTCCGTGCTAGACAGGCTCCAACTCTGCAGAGCAAACCTGGATTGTTAGAGAATTGGGGGTGATACTAATTGTGTGTGCTTACTTACATCTGATTAGATGTTAGCCACAAACAGAGAGCGCCTGTCTGTCACTAAGGCTGTTGATTCAGAGATCAAAAGGGAATATTAACATTTAGATGACTTGTCTCTATGTCTCTTTAAAGTCGGTGATAAACTGCCTAATGGATCAACTGCCTTATGTTAATCTGTGTAGCTAATTACCGGGGATGCATAGGAAACAGGGCTACTTCAAAGTCTCCATGATTGCCTATTGTTCCCCTAAGGACTCCGAGCTGTCCAGAGAAGGCCTGGAGCTATATAAAAACCCTTGGGTCCTGATCCTTTTCTCTCAGATCTTCTTGATGCTTCCTGCAGGGGAAGTTTAAGACAGGGGCCAGATATCCAGCCCGATCTGGATCACCCTGTGTGACGAGGTGGGGGGGGGGGGGGGGGGGTTTCCTGGTTTTTCCAATGGTTGCATGCCGAGGGGGTGGGACTCAGTTTCCCTCCGTGTTACTGAGGTGATGGGAGAGGGAGTTTCTTGGTACAGGGGACCGGCGAGGGACTTGGGGCCCCGGCCAATGGCCTGGAGAATGGAGACCCCAGCGACTGGTGGCCGGGAGGCCCCGCTTGGGGGTCACAGCCGGGTCCGGCCAGTGGGAGGACAATGGGCTGTGAAGAGAGGACCCCGGTGACCTGACCAGCCGGTTCCAGCCAGAGGACAGAAGAGGGGAGAGGGGGCCCAGGCGACCCTGTTTACCTGGAGAGAAGACGATAGACAGAGGGGGGCTTGGGGCCGGTGATCTCAGCTGCCCAGCTGGGAAGCAGGGGGGCTCGGGGCTGGAGAGGGGAGCAGGCAGAGCCCCCCTGGATGCAGGAGAAACTGGGATGTGCTGGGCTGAGGGAGGCCAGGCCTGCGACCCGGAGAGTTTCCTGTGCTGGGTTCAGACGCTCAATAAACCCTCCTGTTTTACGCTGGCTGAGAGTCACTCTGGGCTAGAGAACAGGGGGGCATTATTCCCTCTGGGAGTGGAGGCCCCAGAGCGAGGGGACTCCCTGAGGGGGCCCACGGCAGAGACAGGCGTGCTAAGGTGCAGTTCCAGGAGGCGGAGGGGCTTAACCCCCCCGAGAAAGGCTGTCACACTGAAGGGGGTTCCCCCCAGGGACCGCATGGGGCCAAGAGTGGGCACGACCTGAGAGTCCATGACACCCTGAATATGGACATTGGACTATAACCTACGGACCAATTCTGCAAGAACGCTTAGCAACTACAAAGCTCATCACCTCTGCGGCGAATCTGATCTCAGAGCTGTGTTCACACCTGTATGTGCACTGACCCTTTAACGAATTCTCTCTTTTCTTAAAATTTTTTCGTTTAGTTGTTAAGAATTGGCGGAAAGAGCGTATTTGGGTAAGATCTGGAAGATTAATTAACCTGGGAAGTGATGTGTCCCATCCTCTGGGGCTGGTCGAACTTTCTTAGATGATGAATAAGATTTTCAGTGACCCCCCGCATACCTGCCGTGGGTGTCTCGGTTGCTTTAACCCAGTGGTTTTCAAGCTTTTTTTCTGGCGATCCAGTTGAAGAAAACTGTTGATGCCCGACCCAATGGAGCTGGGGATGAGGGGTTTGGGAGGGGCTCAGGGCTGGGGCAGAGGGTTGGGGTGCAGGGGTGAGGGCTGCAGCCAGGAATCAATCACCCTGATATTTGCTGGGAGAGCAATACAGCGGTGCGGGGACAATTTCCTGGTGCAAGTGCTGGAGGAACCAACTCGGGGCAGAGCTCTTCTTGACCTGCTGCTCACAAACCAGGAAGAATTAGTAGGGGAATCACAAGTGGATGGGAACCTGGGAGGCAGTGACCATGAGATGGTCGAGTTCGGGATCCTGATACAGGGAAGAAAGGAGAGCAGCAGAATACGGACCCTGGACTTCAGAAAAGCAGACTGACTCCCTCAGGGAACTGATGGGCAGGATCCCCTGGGAGAACAACATGAGGGAGAAAGGAGGCCAGGAGAGCTGGCTGTATTTTAAAGAATCCTTATTGAGGTTACAGGGACAAACCATCCCGATGTGTAGAAAGAATAGTAAATATGGCAGGCGACCAGCTTGGCTTAACAGTGAAATCCTTGCTGCTCTTAAACACAAAAAAGAAGCTTACAAGAAGTGGAAGATTGGACAAATGACCAGGGAAGAGTATAAAAATATTGCTCGGGCATGCAGGAGTGAGATCAGGAAGGCCAAATCACACCTGGAGTTGCAGCTAGCAAGAGATGTTAAGAGTAACAAGAAGGGTTTCTTCAGGTATGTTAGCAACAAGAAGAAAGTCAAGGAAAGTGTGGGCCCCTTACTGAATGAGGGAGGCAACCTAGTGACAGAGGATGTGGAAAAAGCTAATGTACTCGATGCTTTTTTTGCCTCTGTCTTCACGAACAGGGTCAGCTCCCAGACGGCTGCACTGGGCAGCACAGCATGGGGAGGAGGTGACCAGCCCTCTGTGGAGAAAGAAGTGGTTCGGGACTATTTAGCAAAGCTGGACGAGCACAAGTCCATGGGGCCGGATGCGCTGCATCCGAGAGTGCTAAAGGAGTTGGGGGATGTGATTGCAGAGCCATTGGCCATTATCTTTGAAAACTCATGGCAATCCGGGGAAGTCCCGGACGACTGGAAAAAGGCTAATGTAGTGCCCATCTTTAAAAAAGGGAAGGAGGAGGATCCTGGGAACTACAGGCCAGTCAGCCTCACCTCAGTCCCCGGAAAAATCATGGAGCAGGTCCTCAAAGAATCAATTCTGAAGCACTTAGAGGAGAAGAAAGTGATCAGGAACAGTCAGCATGGATTCACCAAGGGCAAGTCATGCCTGACTAATCTAATTGCCTTCTATGACGAGATAACTGGCTCTGTGGATGAGGGGAAAGCGGTGGACGTGTTGTTCCTTGACTTTAGCAAAGCTTTTGACACGGTCTCCCACAGTATTCTTGCCAGTAAGTTAAAGATGTATGGGCTGGATGAATGGACTATAAGGTGGATAGAAAGCTGGCTAGATTGTCGGGCTCAACGGGTAGTGATCAATGGCTCCATGTCTAATTGGCAGCCGGTATCAAGTGGACTGCCCCCAGGGTAGGTCCTCGGGCCGGTTTTGTTCAATATCTTCATTAATGATCTGGAGGATGGTGTGGATTGCACCCTCAGCAAGTTTGCAGATGACACTAAACTGGGAGGAGAGGGAGATATGCTGGAGGGTAGGGATAGGATACAGAGGGACCTAGACAAATTAGAGGATTGGGCCAAAAGAAATCTGATGAGGTTCAACAAGGACAAGTGCAGAGTCCTGCACTTAGGACAGAACCACCTCATGCACTGCTACAGACTAGGGACCGAATGGCTCAGCAGCAGTTCCGCAGAAAAGGACCTAGGGTTTACAGTGGACAAGAAGCTGGATATGAGTCATCAGTGTGCCCTTGTTGCCAAGAAGGCCAATGGCATTTTGGGATGTATACGTAGGGGCATTGCCAGCAGATCGAGGGACGTGATCGTTCCCCTCTATTCGACATTGGTGAGGCCTCATCTGGAGTACTGTGTCCAGTTTTGGGCCCCACACTACAAGAAAGATGTGGAAAAATTGGAAAGTGTCCGTCGGAGGGCAACAAAAATGATTAGGGGGCTGGAACGCATGAGTTATGAGGAGAGGCTGAGGGAACTGGGATTGTTTAGTCTGTGAAAGAGAAGAATGAGGGGGGATTTGATAGCTGCTTTCAACTACCTGAAAGGGGGTTCAAAGAGCATGGATCTAGACTGTTCTCAGTGGTAGCTGATGACAGAACGAGGAGTAATGGTCTCAAGTTGCTGTGGGGGAGGTCTAGGTTGGATATTAGGAAACACTATTTCTCTAGGAGGGGGGTGAAGCACTGGAATGGGTTCCCTAGGGAGGTGGTGGAATCTCCTTCCCTAGAAGTTTTTAAGGTCAGGCTTGACAAAGCCCTGGCTGGGATGATTTAACTGGGGATCGGTCCTGCTTTGAGCAGGGGGTTGGACTAGAAGACCTCGTGAGGTCCCTTCCAACCCTGATATTCTATGATTCTATGATTTAATGGGGGGGGTCAGGCAGACCCCACGGGCGGGCGGAACAAGAGACCCGCCCCCACCCGGGACAGAGAGCCTGGGCCACACCAAGACCCGCCCCCGTCCACCACAGAACAGCAGCAACACTGCCCGCAGGCAGGGAGAGTCACCAGGACCAGCACCCTGCAGACACTTAGCCAGCCCCCCAAGAGAGGGGCTGCAGCCCCCCCACTCACAGTGGATCTTGTAGTCCTTGTACTGCCGGTCCTCTATGGCTGTGACATACAGGGTGGCCCGGTCAGGGAAGATTAGTCCGTCGGGGGTCTGGGGAGACAAACGGGGGGGGGGGGGGGGGTCACTGCGTCACAGCCCCTAAAATCCCGAACGCTCCCCCACCCCCACAGCACCTAGGCACAGGGTCCCCAGAACAGAATACAGGGCCTTGCCCCACTAAGGGGCAGGGACTGTCTGGCTCAGGGGGCGGGGAATGGGGCCTGTTCCTCTCTAGGGGGTGCCAGCTCCCACCTGGCCCCAGGGCAGGGACTGGCTGACTCAGGGGGATGGGGAATGGGGCACGGGGCCTTTCCCCTGTACGGAGCACCAGCTCTGACCCACCCCAAGGTGGGGACTGGCTGGCTCAGGGAATGGGACACAGGGCCTGTCCCCTCCGAGGGCGCCAGCTCCCGTCTGGCCCCATGGCAGGTCGGGGAATGGGGCCTGGCTGGCTGTCGGGGGGCAGGGAAGGGGGCCCAGCTGGCTGCAGGGGGTAGAGAAGGGGGCTCGGAAGGACCCACCAGCCACTTGTCGCGGGCGTAGATGACAGTGTTGAGCATGGACTCGTAGAAGAGGCAGTAACCCATCCACTCGCTGATGATGATGTCGACCTTCTCCACCGGCAGCTCCACCTCCTCCACCTTGCCCTTGATGATGGACACCACTGCAGGGGAGGGGACGGGGGTCTCAGCGCGGGGGATGGGCCAGACGTGGGGGAGGGGGAGCAGCTCCAGGGAGGATGGGGATGAGCTGCTGTTTCCTGTTATGGGAGTGCAGGGCGGGGCCCTGTGGGGAGAGCCGCCCCGGTCCAGGTGGGAGGAGCCATGAGCAGGCTCAGCAGGCTCCGGGGGGCACCCTGGGAGCAAGAAGGGGGGGGTGTGGCTCCAGAGAGGCAGCACCCCAGGGGAGAGGGCGTGGGGGCAGGGGGACACCCCAGGGGAGACAGGAGCTCCAGGGGCAGCGCCCCAGGGAAGACAATGGGGGGGGCAGGGGGGCTCCCACTCACCATGGTCCAGCTTGTTGGCTTTGACGATTTTGACAGCGTAGTCGGAGATGCTGGAGCACTCAATCTGCAAGGGGAGCCAGGGGTCAGTGGGGAGACGACGTGCCCCCGCCAGGGCTGGGACAAGCGGAGCCGGGGGTGGGGGGTCAGTGGGGAGAGATGAACCCCCAAGAGCAACGCCCCCCACCCCGGGGCAGGGGCAGAACAGGGAGGCTGGGAGGGGGGCCCTGGGAGGAGAGAAAGGGGGGCAAATCATTCCCAGAGGGTAGTTATCAGGGGTTCACAGTCAGGCTGGAAGGGAATAACGAGCGGGGTCCCACAGGGATCGGTTCTGGGTCCGGTTCTGTTCAATATCTTCAGCAAGGATTTAGATAATGGCACAGAGAGGACACTGATAAAGTTTGCGGACGATACCGAGCTGGGAGGGGTTGCAAATGCTTTGGGGAATAGGATTAAACTTCAAAACGATCCGGACAAACTGGAGAAATGGTCGGAAGTAAATCGGATGAAATTCATTCAGGACAAATGCGAAGTTCTCCACTTCGGAAGGAACAATCAGATGCACACACACAAGGGCAATGACTGCCTAGGAAGGGGTCCTGCGGAAAGGGATCTGGGGGTCAGAGTGGGTCACAAGCTGAATGAGAGTCAACAGCGTAACGCTGCTGTGAACAGCAAGAGACGAGAAGCGAATCGTCCGCTCTGCTCCGCGCTGATCTGGTCTCAGCTGGAGTATTGGGTCCAGTTCTGGGCGCCACATTGCAGGAGAGAGGGGACAAATTGGAGAAAGTCCAGAGAAGAGCAACAAAAATGATGAAAAGTCTAGAAAACATCAGCTATGGGGGAAGATTGAAAAAAAAAAACACGGGGTTTGTTTAGTCTGGAGAAGAGAAGCCGGAGCGGGGACGTGAGAACAGTTTGCAAGTACAGAAAAGGCAGTTACAAGGAGGGAACAAAAATTTGTTCTTCTGAACCGCTGAGGATTGGACAAGAAGCCATGGGCTTAAATTTTCAGGAGAAAGATCTTGGAGTCAGCGTGGATAGTTCTCCGAAGACATCCACGCAGTGCGCAGCGGCAGTCAAAAAAGCAAACGGGATGTTAGCAATCATTAAAAAAGGGAGAGAGAATAAGACGGAGAATATCTTATTGCCCTTATATAAATCCATGGTATGCCCACATCTTGAATACGGCGTACAGATGTGGTCCCCGCATCTCAAAAAAAGATATACTGGCATTAGAAAAGGTTCAGAAAAGGGCAACTAAGGGTCCCCTATGAGGAGAGATTAAAGAGGCTAGTACTTTTCAGCTTGGAAAAGAGGCGACTAAGGGGGGATATGATAGAGGTCTATCAAATCATGAGTGCTGTGCAGATAGTGAATAAGGAAAAGTTATTTACTTGTTCCCATAATTTTAGTACTAGGGGCCACGTAATGAAATTAACGGGCAGCAGGTTTAAAACAAATAAAAGGAAGTTCTCCTTCGCTCAGCGCACAATCAACCTGTGGAACTCCTTGCCTCAGGAGGTTGTGAAGCCTAGGACTATAACAGGGTTTAAAAGAGAACTGGATAAATTCACAGAGGTTAAGTCCATTAATGGCTATTAGCCAGGATGGGTAAGGAATGGTGTCCCTAGCCTCTGTTTGTCAGAGGGTGGAGATGGATGGCAGGAGAGAGATCACTGATCATTACCTGTTAGGTTCACTCCCTCTGGGGCACCTGGCATTGGCCACTGTTGGCTGACAGGATCCTGGGCTGGATGGACCTTGAGTCTGACCCAGTCTGGCCGTTCTTATGCAGCCAGGGGAGTTTAGGTTGGACATTAGGAGAAACGTCCTGTCAGGCTGGTGAAGCACCAGAATAAATTGCCCAGGGTGGTGGTGGAATCTCCGTCATTGGGGATTTTTAAGAGCGGGTTGGACAAACCCCGTCAGGGACGGTCTGGACAATACTTAGTCCTGCCGTGAGCGCAGGGGACCGGACTAGGCGACTGGCCGGGAAGCAAGGGGTCAGGGGGCCCAGCGGGGAGAGGGGACGACTCACCCCGATGACCCGCTTGGCGCCCGCCTTGGCCGCGAACATGCAGAGAATCCCGGTGCCGCTGCCCACATCCAGAACCACCTTGTCCTTGAAGAGGTGCCGGTTGTGGAACATGGAGTTTCTGTAGGTCAGAGTGCGCACCTCGTCCTTCAGCATCTCCTGGGGGGACACCGGGGGGGGTCAGTGGGGGCCCCCCAACCCCTCCCAGAGCCCTCCCCGCACCCCTCATCCTTCAGCATCTCCTGGGGGGACGCCCAACCCCCTCCCCGCGCCCCTTGTCCTTCAGCATCTCCTGAGGGGATATGCGGGGGGTCAGCGGGGCCCCCCAATCCCTTCCAGCCCCCTCCCCAGGTCCTTCTGCATCTCCTGGGGGGACAGGGGGTCAGCGGGGCCCCCCCAACCCCACAGGCCTCGTCCTTCAGCATCACCTGGGGGGGAAGGGGGACCCCCCAACCCTACCCAGCCCCCCAATGCACCTCATCCTCCACTTCCTCCTGGGGGTGGGACGGGGCAAGTGGCAGGGACACACCCATGAAACCAAGTACCCCATGGGACGTCTGCCCCCCCCACGCCCCTGGGGGGCAGCCTCCCCCCCACACTGACCTCGTGGATGCCGAAGTGGGCATAGGAGTCGAAGTAATAATCCTTGGACGTCATCTCCTCGGCTGTGGGCTTCACACTGCTTTCGGCCTGGGGACAGGACACCTGGGGGGGGGGGGGGGGCCACAGTCAGACGGACGCCCCCAAACACACCTTAGGGATGAGGCCAAGCCACAGCTGGCCCAGCCAGTATCCACTCACCACATCAGCCCCACGGGCCCAGCCCCAACATCAGCCTCATGTGCCAAGTCTGGCCAGTATCCACCCCCCTGACCTGTCCCACGGGCCCAGCCCAGCCTGTATCCCCCCCAGTCCCTCACACCAGCCCCCGCCTGGTGCCACCACTTCCATTTCTGCAGGGCCCATGTGGAACAGGGGGCCCCCTGGCAGCAGACAGCACCACTCTGGGGGGCCAGGCTGAAGGCCAGGGACCCAGCCCCCCATCCTGCCCCCTCCCCTGGTGCGGCCCAGAGCATGTCTGTTTGGAAGGAACAATGCAGGGCTGGGATACATAGCCCCAAGCCCCCCCATTCCAGCCCCCCACAGAGCTGGGTCTCCCCGCGCCCCACCTCCGTGCCCCCACCGACCGCACCCACAATGCATCACAGGAGCTGGGGCTGGAGACCGAGTTAAGGAAACTGGGAAATTACAGAGTTCCCCCCTCCCTCCCCTGCAGCCACCTGACCCCGCTCCCCCCAGTAGCTACCTGCTCCACCCAAGCACAAAACCCCCCATTCCCCTGGCACCTACCTGCCCCCCCAAACACAGAGCCCCAAATCCCCCCAGCAACTACCTGCCCCCCCAGGCACAGAGCCCCACTCACACTCCAACAGCCACTCCCCACCCCCCGAGGTCCAACCATGCACACAGCCTCCCCAGCAGCGACCCACCCCCCATGCAGTGAACTACCCAGCCCCCTCAAAAACTCCCAGCCAGTAACCCCCATACAGAACATGGGGCCCTAGGAGCTTCCTATGGGACTCCCCTGCACAGAGCGCCCCCCAGGAGACTGCAGGGGCCCTAGAGGTTCTTCTCCCCCACCCCATGGACACCGACTGCCCCCCTTAGGGCTGAGCAATGTGCGGGGGATGGGTCGCAACCTGCCCGGGGAGCAGGCAGACACACTGAGCTGGGATTTCGGGGGGGGGGGGGGGGATGGGGGTGGTTCTGGATCCCTTCGGTCCCCCTCCCCATGGTTTATCTGACTCCAAAGGGCGGTTCTGGGGCTGGCTGCCAAGGGAGGGAACCCTCTAGATGGGGCAGGGCGAGGACCAGGGCGGTCAGTTGAAATGGGGGATGGTCGCTGGCCGGCAAGGGTGGGGGGGCATTTGTCACTGGGAATGGGCCGGGGGGATGTCACCAGGCAGTGCTGGGAACGGGCCGGGGGAGATGTACACGGCCGGCTGGCCCTGGGGGTCACTAGCCCCCGAGCCCTGGCCTGGCCCCTCACTCAAAGGATATTTACATCTTCTACCGCAGTCTGCAGGCTCATCCCATTAGCCAGGGTGGCTACAAAATTCTAGGAGAAAGTAACGGAGACAAGTCAATGGGGGGCTCGGGAACCGGGGGGGGCCGAGCCCCCCAGAGCCAGGGTCTCCCTAACACTGTGCCCGGGGCCACTGCTCTCAGCTGCCAGGGGAGGGGTGACACAGGTCACGGGGGGCTCCACCCCCCTCGCAAGATCAGCACCAAGCCAGGCCGGGAACAGAACAGCCCCCCAGCTCTGCCAGTACCCCACACTCCCGACCCCCAGCCCCCCCCAGCTCTGCCAGTGCCCCACACTCCCGACCCCCTGACGCCCCCGCTCTGCCAGTGCCCCACACTTCCAACTGGCAGACCCCTGCCCCCCCCAGCTCTGCCGGTGCCCCTCACTCCCGACCCCCTGACCCCCCCAGCTCTGCCAGTGCCCCACACTCCCGACCCCCTGACGCCCCCGCTCTGCCAGTGCCCCACACTTCCAACTGGCAGGCCCCTGACCCCCCAGCTCTGCCGGTGCCCCTCACTCCCGACCCCCTGACCCCCCCAGCTCTGCCAGTGCCCCACACTCCCGACCCCCAGCCCACCCCAGCTCTGCCAGTGCCCCACACTTCCGACTGGCAGGCCCCTGCCCCCCCAGCTCTCCCCCCCCAGCTCTGCCGGTGCCCCTCACCCCCGACGCCCCCGCTCTGCCAGTGCCCCACACTCCCGACCCCCACCCACCTGCCCCCCCAGCTCTGCCGGTGCCCCTCACTCCTGACCCCCAGCCACCTGCCCCCCCCCGCTCTACCAGTGCCCCACACTCCCGACCCCCGCCCCGCTGAGCTCGCGGGACCGGAAACCAGCCGCAGGGTCCCCGCGCTCCGCAGCGCTGGGACATGGCCCCGCCCCCCATAGGGCCCGCCCAGCCCCCGAGGATCCGCCCCCACCCCTTTGTCCGCGGGCGAGAGGTCCCCGAGACCCCCCCGCCGGCCACGGCCCCCGCCCCCCCGAAACCCCCCCCCGAGTTCCCCCGCCCCCCCCAGCCACGGCCCCCGCCCGAGACGCCCCCCCCAGCCACGGCCCCCGCCCCCCCCCCGAGACGCCCCCCCGCCCCCCCCAGCCACAGCCCCCGCCCCCCCCGGCCCCCCCAGCCACGGCCCCCGTCCCCCCGAGACGCCCCCCGAATTCCCCCGCCCACGGCCACCCCCCCGCCGGCCCCCCCCCAGCCCGGCGGCCCCCCGCCGGCCTCCCCGGCCCCCCGCCAAGTCCCCCCCGCCAGGCCCCGAGCCGCCCCCACCGCGCCCCGCGCCCCCGGCCCCGCACGTGCCGGCCCGGCCCGGCCCCCACCTCCATGGTGCAGTTGGTCGCCTCCGCCATCTTGCGAGCGAAGCGCAGAGAGAGCGAGAGCCCCGCCCCCCGCCGCTTATACCGGGGGAGGGCCCGGCCCCGCCCCTCGGCCTCCATTGGCCCCCCCCGTGGGCCTCGGGCCCGCCCCTCGCGTTGGGCGCCGCCGTTGGGCCGGGCACTTGTCACTCAGCGGGCCGGGCCCGCCCTCCAAAAGCAAGGGGCGCTCCTATTGGGCGAGGGAGATGTCACTCAGCATGTTTGCCGACCCCTCACAGCCCAGAGGTGCTCCTCTTGGGCGAGTGAGCTGTCATTCAGAGTAGCGGACCCGCCCCCACAGCCCAAGGTGCTCCTATTGGGCGACGGAGGTGTCACTCAGAGTGCCGGGCCCGCCCCACAGTCACTACGTACTCTTATTGGGCGAAGGAGGTGTCACTCAGAGTGCCCGCCCACCCAGAGACGCTCCTATTAGGCGAGGGAGATGTCACTCAGCATTCCAAGCCTGTCCTCGCAGTCTCGTGAAGCTCCCATTGGGCAAGGGGGATGTCACTCTCAATGTTGCCCCGCCCTATCTTCGCTTCGCGACTGGCCGCTAGTCTCTGACGGACGGTAACAAGGCCCAACAGCCAAAGGAGAATGCCATTGGGCGAGGCAGGTGTCACTCAGGGACTCGCCTCCCCGGCCACCTCCTAATGCAAATGCCATTGGTGGACGATGTGTCACTCAAACCCTGAGCCCCACCCCCATGACGCTCTTCCGCTCTGACCCTCGCAGCCCCGTCCCATTTGCAGATCGAAGCGTCAATCGCGGAATGAGACCCTGCCCCCGCTACCTCAGTGGAGACCCTGGTGCCCGTCCCAGGCAGGGATCCGCCTCCCCTGCCAGCCACAAACCCCATTGGCTCTTCCCAGCAGCCAGGCCCGCCCACCCGTGGAACCGCCCCCTGCAGTTATTGGGTGCAGGAGGTGCCTGTCACCAGGAGCCCCACCCCCCATTCCCGGCGCTGTGGGGTCATGCGGCTCTCCCCCCTCCCTACACTGCAACACCCCCTCCCCCCCGCATGCCCCTCCCCCGACACTGCAACACCCCCTCCCCCCCGCAACAGCCCTCACTGCACCCCCTCCTCCACTGCATCCCCTCCCCCAACACTGCAACACCCCCTCCTCCACTCCCGCACTGCATCCCCCTCCCCAACACTGCAACACCCCCTCCTCCACTGCATCCGCCTCCCCCGTGACTGCAACACCTCCTCCAACCCCTCCCACTCACTGCACCCCCGCCCCACTGCTGGCCTCCCTACCACTACACCCCATTGCAACCCTCTCCCCTTCACTGCAACCACTAGTGCTCCACCCCATCACTGCAGCCTTCTCCCTACCACTGCCAGCCCTCCCACTGCACATCCATCTGCTAACATTGCAACCCCCACCGTCTCCCAGCTCTTCTCCCACTGCACCCCCTCACTGCAACTCCCTCCCCATTACTGAACCCCCCCACCACCACACCTCCCCCATCCCTTAGCGCACTCCCTGCCAAGGCACCCTGTGTGCCCCTAACCCACCCCTGCAAACCTCAGCTCACCACTGCAACTCCCTTCCTCCACCACTGCAGTCCCGTCTTCCTGCCCCCCCTCCCCCGCATCTTGGCACCCCACCCCAGAGGGGACTGCCCCTCCCAATGGATGCAGTGCAGGGCCCCCTCAGTCTGGTCACGCAGGAGGTGGGGGTGGGAGGGGCAGGAGAGAGACAGACACACCAGGAGCTTTAATAGTAAAATATATTGAAAATCCTTTATAAAAAAACCACTCACCTCCGCCAAAACAAAATTGGGGGGGGGGGGGGAGAATCGCTCTCTGCTGGGGCCCCAAACCTGGGCAGACCCAGAGATTTTGTGGGGTGGATTCCTCCAGTGACACCCCCCCCCCCAACTCCCCTGAGAATTTGGGGAGGGCTGGCTCAGTTTCTGCCCTTCCCTCGGACAGGTACCCTCTCCCCAAAGCCCCCCTCCCCCCGCCATGGCTGGTTCTGAACCCTCCCCGCAAGGCAGATTCTGGGGAGGAAAGGGGGAGGGGCTGGCGTTGTGACCCCCCCCCAGAACCCCCCGCGGCCAGGGGCTGCTAGTCCAGGACATCAAAGATCTCCTCCTGTCCTGCGATGCTCTCCTGCCAGGGGTCAGGAGAGAGAGATTAGTCCCTGAGATGGGGGGGGGTATCCCAGACAGATTCCCCCCCCCCCCAAAAAAAAACTACCCCCCGGCTCATGCAGCCCCTGCCCCACAGACTATGAGCCAGGGGGTCAACCCCAGCCTGCCTCCAAGCCCCAACCAGCACCCCACTCCCTGCTCGGGGCCCCCCCACAGCCGCCCCCTAGCTCCCCCACACCATATACAAAGTCCCCCCCCCCCCGGATCTTCTGTACATCACCCACTCCCCCACGTGCACAGCTCCCCCCCAGCCCCCCCTGCCCCCAGCCCCCCGGCACACCCTGCCCCCCCCTTACCCAGCCGCCCTGCTCCTGCAGCCAGGGCACGAACATGTCCATGTACTGCAGGCTGAAGCCCATCAGGGTCTGCACCGTGTGGCTGTTGATTCCGGCCACCTTCCGCGTCAGCTCCATGGTCAGGGCCAGCCGGGTGAGCTGGGGGCTGGGGCTGTCCGGGTCGGCCCGCGCGGTGTACGCCTCGGCCAGCCGGGAGAAGCTGCGGTACGACAGGCGGGACAGGGAACTGCGGAGCAGAGGGTCAGCCTCGATCTGTGGGGGAGAGACAGGGCCGGGCTGGCAGGGGGCTGCAGCTCGGGAGTGAGGGGCACCGGCAGGGCCGGGGGGGTGGGGGGTGACCAGGACCGGGCTGGCAGGGGGCTGCGGCTCGGGAGTGAGGGGCACCGGCAGGGCCGGGGGGGTGGGGGGTGACCAGGGCCAGGCTGGCAGGGGGCTGCGGGTCGGGAGTGAGGGGCACCGGCAGGGCCGGAGGGGGTACGGGGTGACCAGGGCTGGGCTGGCAGGGGGCTGCGGGTCGGGAGTGAGGGGCACCGGCAGGGCCCGGGAGGTGGGGGGTGACCGGGGCCGGGCTGGCAGGGGGCTGCGGGTCGGGAGTGAGGGGCACCGGCAGGGCCGGAGGGGGTAGGGGGTGACCAGGGCTGGGCTGGCAGGGGGCTGCGGGTCGGGAGTGAGGGGCACCGGCAGGGGGCTGCGGGTCGGGAGTGAGGGGCACCGGCAGGGCCCGGGGGGTGGGGGGTGACCGGGGCCGGGCTGGCAGGGGGCTGCGGGTCGGGAGCGAGGGGCACCGGCAGGGCCCGGGGGGTGGGGGGTGACCAAGGCTGGGCTGGCAGGGGGCTGCGGGTCGGGAGTGAGGGGCACCGGCAGGGCCCGGGGGGTGGGGGGTGACCGGGGCCGGGCTGGCAGGGGGCTGCGGGTCGGGAGCGAGGGGCACCGGCAGGGCCCGGGGGGTGGGGGGTGACCAAGGCTGGGCTGGCAGGGGGCTGCGGGTCGGGAGTGAGGGGCACCGGCAGGGCCCGGGGGGTGGGGGGTGACCGGGGCCGGGCTGGCAGGGGGCTGCGGGTCGGGAGTGAGGGGCACCGGCAGGGCCCGGGGGGTGGGGGGTGACCAGGGCCGGGCTGGCAGGGGGCTGCGGGTTGGGAGTGAGGGGCACCGGCAGGGCTGGGGGGTGGGGGGTGACCAGGGCCGGGCTGGCAGGGGGCTGCGGGTCGGGAGTGAGGGGCACCGGGTTGGCACCTCTTCGTTGATGACCCCGGCTTGCTCCTCCAGCAGGGCCACCAGTCTCTGGATCACCTGCTCCTTGTGCCCCTCGCTGGCCGGCTCCGGTGGGGCTGGGGGGAGAGACACAGGCCTGTGACCCAGAGCTGACCCCAGGGGGCGCCGGCCCGGGGGTGGGGGGAAGGGCCAAGGCCCCTGCTCACCTAGGGGCCCGGGGCCCGGCTCCGGGCTGAGGGGCCCGGCCACGACCCCAGGGGACTGGACCCCGCTGGGGCTGCCAGGCCGGCTGTGCTGGAGCTTCACCAGCCGGTCCAGCTTCTGGGCCAGGCGGGTGTAGAACTCGGGGTCCTCGGCCGCCGGGCCTGGGGAGAGAGCTGGGGGTCAGAGCAGGGGAGGGGGGAGCCCGGACTCCTGGGTTCTATCCCAGGCTCTGGAAAGGGAAGGGGGGGTCTAGTGGGTTAGAGCAGTGAGGGCTGGGAGCCCGGACTCCTGGGTTCTCTCC
Organism: Natator depressus; assembly: GCF_965152275.1. Classification (NCBI taxonomy): domain Eukaryota; kingdom Metazoa; phylum Chordata; order Testudines; family Cheloniidae; genus Natator; species Natator depressus. Next base: position 21,116,499 of record NC_134256.1, on the reverse strand, counting down.
CGGTCCCGTGGGGGGCTCTTACCCAGAGGCAGGGGGTCTGGCCGTGAGGTCAGGGTGTCTGTGCAGTAGCAAGGGGTGACCGGCAGGGAGTTGGGGGGTGCGGAGGGGGGAGGCGGGGGCTCTGTCTCCTCCCGAGGGGGGCCCTTCCTCCACAGCATGGCCTTGAAGGGGAACCCCCGGCCGTGCTTGGGGCGCTCCTCCCCCTGCTCCTTCTGTCCTTCGCGGGGCTCTGCCCTGGGGGGTGGGGGGCCGGGGGGGTCCCGGCGGGGGCTGGTCCGTCGCTGGAGCAGCCGCTTCATGCTGGTCTTGAAGCCATGTTTCCGTTCCTCCGCCCGGCTGATCTCCTCGTGCAGGGGGGTCCAGGCCCCCCCCAGGTGGGGCGCCCCCCCCGGCTCCACGGGGCGCCTGTGGGGAGAGTCGGGGGGGCAGGGAGCTCTTCTCCAGAATGCATCTCCCAGCCCTCCCCATCCCTGCATGTCCACCCTCCCCCCCATGCCTATATATCCCCCTAGCCCCCCACCCGTGCATATCCCCCTCCCTCGAGCAACCCATCTCCCCATTCCCCCACCCCCCCACATATCCCCCTCCCCCCTGGAAACTCTCTAACTCCCCCCACCCCCCCTCCTGCATATCCTGCCCTCCGGCAACCCATCTCCGCATACCCCCTCCCCCCATCTGCCCCCCCACCCGGCCCCCAGTCACCTGTATCCCTGGGCACCCATGGGCAACCCCTCCCCCACTCCTCCCCATCCCTCCTCTCGCCGGCATGCCCCCTTCCCCGGCCAACACCCCGCCCCCCCCAACCTGCACATTCCCTCCCGCCGCCCCTCCGGGGGGGGAACTCCATGAGCTCTGCCCCCCTCCCACTCCAACGGCCCCCCCTTCCCTGCTTGCGCCCTGGAGGGGGGTCAGCCCCGCCCCCCCTTACCTGTGTGCGTAGCAGTGGGGGTCATGGTAGCTGCCCCCCACGTGCCCCAGGGAGGGCCGCCGGCCCAGCGCCCCCTGCAGGAAGGCCTCCAGCACCAGCCGCGTCTCCTCCTGCAGCCGGCGGCGCTCCTGGGGGGGCCCCGCCATGGCCCTGCCTGTGGGGGGGCGGGGGTCAGACACGGGGCGAGGTGGGGGAATCTCTGTCCAGCGCCCCCCGACACAACCTGTGCACAAGCCGGGCGACTCCCTGCCCAACCCCGGGGGGGGGGGCAGAGCGGGGGCGGGGAAGGGCGGCGGGGGGGGGAGGGTGACGCGCCGGGCTCCAGCTGCGATTCGCAGAGCCAAGTTCGAAGCCACCCAGGATCCCAGCTGTCCCGCGGGGGGGGGTAAAACGCGTCGCTCAACCTCCGCCCCGCCTCTCTCAACTTTCTGGCAGGGCGGGGGCCCTCAAGGGCCCAGCCCCAAACTTCACAAACTTTCTGAACAGCAGGGCACTGACCATGCACCTCCCCATGCGGGGGGCGGAGCTTAGACGCGGGGGGCGGGGCTCCATAAGCCACGCCCCACTGAATAGGTCCATTGGGCGCAGGACGCGGCAGCCGCGCGAGATACAATTAACAGGAGGGGCGGGGCGTTGATTATTTGCATATATAGAAACCGATACGCTCCGCCCCCTTTCCACGGGCTGGGCTGGGGGCTCCTTGGACCCCATGGGAGGAGCACCAGGCTGGGCAGTGGTGGGGGGCTGGGCAGTCAGGGGCCAGGCAGTGGGGGGCCGGGCTTGGCAGTGGGGGGCCAGACTGAGGGGGCAGGCTGTGCTGTGGGGCACAGTGCCATGGGGCACTAGGCTGGGCTGGGCAGTGGGGCACAGTGCCATGGAGCACCAGGCTGGGCTGTGGAGGGCCGGGCTGGGCAGTAGGGCACAGTGCCATGGAGCATCAGGCTGGGCTGTGGGGTGGCTGGGCTGGGCAGTGGGGCACAGTGAAATGGGGCACCAGGCTGGGCTGTGGGGGGGGCCGGGCTGGGCAGTGGAGGGCCAGGCTGGGCTGTGGGGCACAGTGCCATGGGGCACCAGGCTGGGCAGTGGGGGGCTGGGCAGTCAGGGGCCAGGCAGTGGGGGGTCGGGCTCGGCAGTGGGGGGCCGGACTGGGGGGGGCAGGCTGTGCTGTGGGGCACAGTGCCATGGGGCACCAGGCTGGGCAGTGGGGGGCTGGGCAGGGCAGTCGGAGGCTGGGCCGTGGGGTGCAGAGAGACTCGTGCATCTGTGTGTCCGTCCTGCCCCGGGCCCGGGAGGCGACTGGGGGGGGTTTCCAGGGGGTGTCGAGGAGCAGCCGGCCCTGGGCGAGGCCGACGCCGCTGGACACGCGTGTGACCCGCGTGCACAGACGTGGGAGCAGCCGCCGTCTGCCCTGACCCCGCCTGCAACCTGCGCCCCCTCTCCCCGGCTAGGGGGCCTGTTGGCCAACAGTGCATGCAGCCCCCGTGCGACGCCCGCTCCTGGGCACACGCGCGCATGGACAGCGCACCACTGTGCACGGCTGCTGGGGGCGCAGGGCAAGACCCTCCCTCACTGCCCAGCTCACATCACTCCAGCTCCCACCTGCCCCACCCCAGAGCCAGGCGCATCTCGGAACCGGGCGAGGGGACCCTACAGAACCAGCCCCCGTGTGCCCCACCCCAAAGGCGGCTGCATCTCCTGGATGGCTTCTGGAGTGGGGGGGGTTGAGGCCTTGGGTGCTGTTGCCCCCTCCCCGCCCCGGATCTCATGGTCTGAACTCCCAGCCGCCCCACAGTCAGCTGGGGGAAAAGGGGGGACCCCCAGGAATCGCGGGACGGTGGGGGGGCCTGCGCCCCGCACAGTCCCCGGCCCCGGGGGAAGGAACCGGCACACACACAAATTGTAACAAAGTTTGGGGATCACGTGACGTGCTGGGGCGGGGGAGTCATGTGACCTGGGGGGGCGGGTTCCATTTCTCTGAGCCGCTTCCTCTTGCGGAAGGTGCCAGGCAGGTACGGGGGGGCATTGCCTGCCCCCAACCTAGCCCCCCCCCCAGAGGGGACGGGCCCCATTCCCTGCCCCCCAACCCAGCCCCCCCCCAGAGGGGACAGACCCCGGGCCCCATTCCCTGCCCCCCAACCCAGCCCCCCCCCCAGAGGGGACAGGCCCCGCCCCCGTTCCCTACCCCCCAACCCAGCCACCCAGCCCCTGCCCTGGGTGGGAGCTGGCCCCCTGCAGAGGGGACAGGCTCCACCCCCATTCCCTGCCCCCAAACTCAGCCCCTGCCCTGGGTGGGAGCCGGCCCACCACAGAGGGGACAGGCCCTGCCCCCATTCCCTGCCCTGGGTGGGAGCCAGCCCCCGCTAGAGGGGACAGGCCCTGCCCCCCATCCTCCCCCCTCTTTCTCTCCCCTAGGCGGCACCGCCCCGGCGATGGGGACCCCGAAGCCGCTGATCGTGCCGTGGCTGCGGAAGAAGCTGGACGACGGGTGCTACCCGGGGGTGAGCTGGCTGGACCAGGGGCGCACCCAGTTCCGGGTGCCCTGGAAACACGGGCTGCGACAGGATGCCTCCTCCGAGGACTTCCAGCTATTCCGGGTAACCCCCCGCCCAAGCTGGGGATCCCCCCCTGCACCCACAGATATGGGGGGGCGGGTGGCAGGGTGATTCCTCCCCCATCCACACCCGGTCCGTGATGACCCATCTACCCAAGTCTCCCATCTTTGCCGGTGACGGTGCGGGTGGGGGGGGGGACGGACCCCCACTGGGCAGTTCTCTACCGCTCCTGACTCCCCCAAGCGGCTGGGTTTACACCCCTGATACCGGACTCCCCACATCCAGTAGCAGGGAGTTCCCCAGGCTGATTTGCTTTGAAAAGCCTCCCCTTTTAGCAGGTGCCCTGCAGTCCCATCCTGTCCTCCCTCCCCCACCCCCATGCCAGGACCCATTCCTCTCCCTCGGAACGGCTCCCCTATAGGGAGCTTGGCTGGCGGGGGCTGTGGGTCGGGAGTGAGGGGCACCGGCAGGGCTGGAGGGAGAGCCCAGGGCTGGGCTAGCAAGGGGCTGCAGGTCGGGTGTGAGGGGCACTGGCTGGGCTAGCCGGGGTCTGTGGGTCAGGAGTGAGGGGCACCGGCAGGGCTGGAGGGAGAGCCTAGGGCTGGGCTAGCACTGGGCTGCAGGTCGGGAGTGAGGGGCACCGGCTGGGCTAGCCGGGGTCTGTGGGTCAGGAGTGAGGGGCACCGGCAGGGCTGGAGGGAGAGCCTAGGGCTGGGCTAGCACTGGGCTGCAGGTCGGGAGTGAGGGGCACTGGCTGGGCTAGCCGGGGTCTGTGGGTCAGGAGTGAGGGGCCCTGGGGGCTGGGGTACCAGTCACTTCGCAGCCCTCTTGCCCTCCTTGGTGGCGGGGGTGGTGGAGAAGTGAGGTCTGCGGGGACCCCCATTATCCCCCCGCCCCACAGCCGCCTCTAGGCCTCCTCAGCTCCCAGGTACCTACGTCTGCTTCCCGCCCCCACCCCCCCGCCACCTCCCCCAGGACTGGGCCATTGACAGCGGCAACTACCGGCCAGGCCACGATGCCCCCACGCCCTCCATCTGGAAACGCAACTTCCGCTCTGCCCTGAACCGGAAGCCGGGGATCCAGGTGCTTCAGGATCACAGCTCGGACTCCGCCGACCCCCACAAGGTCTACGAGATCCTGCCCAATGGGGCCCGGGCAGGTGAGGGGTTAGACGGGGGAGCCCGGGGCTGGGCTAGCAGGGGGCTGCGGGTCGGGAGTGAGGGGCACCGGTGGGGCCGTACCCATATCAAGGGGATTCCCGGGTGTGGCTCAGGAGGGCCTATGGCTCTGTTCTCCCCCACCAGGTGCAGACGAGGCCCCCAGTGCTGCCGTGGGGGGCACCGAGGCTGACGCGAGCAGCCAGCTCCTGGACAGGTCAGGGGGCGGCCTCTCCTGCAGCCAGGTCAGTGCTCTGGGGCAGGGGGGCTGGGGCAGCCTGGGTCAGGGTAGGGGGTTGGACGGCTCTGGCCGGGTCTGGGGGAGTATCGAGGGGAACTGTGGGTACTGGGGGGCCCTTCCCCTTAGTGACACCCCCAATTCTGTGCCCCCCGCAGGACGATGACCTGGATGACATTCTGAACGCGCTGGCCCTCTCCAGCCCCGAGGAGGGTGAGTGCCCTGGGGGACGGGTGGGGCAGGGCCGGAGGCCGGGGTGATGGGCACCCCTGGAGCCAGTCCCAGCTCTTGGTCTGGCCATGCCAGGCTCTGCATGGAACCCAGGAGTCCTGGCTCCCCTCCTCTCCCCTCCCCGAGCCGGGGAGAGAACCCAGGAGTCCTGGCTCCCAGCCCCCACCAGCATTGGCCCTGTCACTTGGGTGAAGCTGCACAAGCCCCCAACTTGGCCACCAGGCCCTGGGACGGTCCCTCGTCGGGCGGCGCGTTCTCCAGCCCCCCCCAGTGCTCAGGGCCAGTGGAGAAGGTGGAGCCCCGAAGCGGTGCCCAGACCACTCGGGGAGACGCCCTGGGCCTGTCGGCGCCGTTCCCTTTCTCCCCTGCAGGGTCAGGCCCTCGCACAGCCCGGACAGTGCCCTGCAGCGCCAGTGCCCCTCACTCCCGACCCGCAGCCCCCTGCTAGCCCGGCCCCCACAGCCCTGCTGGTGCCCCTCACTCCCGACCCGCCCACCCCCTTTGTCCTCCTCCTGATTTACTGGAACTCCTGAGCCCTGCCTGAGACGGGGAGAGAACCCTAGAGTCCGGCCTCCACCCCGCCCCCCTCAGATTTCAACCACTAGTCCCCACTCCCCTCCCAGAGCCAGGGAGAGAACCCAGGAGTCCGGGCTCCCAGCTCCGCCCGCTTAACTATTTGACTTTCTGTTCCAGATGCTCCGTGCTCTGCGCTCCCGCCAGGTGCCCCGTACGTCCGTGATGCAGCCACAGGTAGGTAAATCCCCATCTGCGCTTCCCCCCCCACCCCCCCGGCCGTGCCCTTCGCTCCCGGCCTGCAGCCCCCTGCTAGCCGACCTCTGGGCTCCCCCCGCAGCCCCGCCGGTGCCCCTCGCTCCCGGCCTGCAGCCCCAGGCTCTGTCCCTTACTTGTGTCCCTTTCTCTCCCCTAGGGGGCGCTCTCTCGCCGGGGTTCGGGGATTTCCCTCCTCTGGTGCAGCCGGCCCCCAGCGCCCTGGAGCAGCTGCTGGGGTCCAACGTGCTGAGTGAGTGTCCTGGCGCCCTCTGCTGGCCACTGCTGGGGCTGCAACCAGAGTCGCTGCACACCTGGGGGTGGCAGGGGGTGGGGTGGGGTGGGGTGGTCAGGACCCCTCCCCTGCCCTGTGTAGGACCGTAGCACCCTCATCTCTAGGGCAAGGCGGGGGGAGAAGCAATGGGGGTGGCTCTGGGTCAGGGGGCTATAGGGAGTGCTGGGGGGCTCTGGCTGTTTCCAGGGGATTATGGGGAGCTTCTGGGGGCTCTGGCTGTTACTGGGATATTATGGGGGGCTCTGGCAGTTTCTGGGGAATTATCAGGGTATTGGGGGGCTTCTGGGGGCATGTCATCTCCCCCCTCACTCTCCCTCTCTCCCCGCAGTGACGGATTTCGAGGTGCGGGTCTATTACCGGGGGCACCTCGTGCTGCAGACGCTGGTCCCCAACCCACAGGGCTTCCGGCTGGTGTCCACCAGCCCCGGGCCCAGCCCCTGCCCCGAGCTGGCGGACGTGGAGCTGCCCGGGCCGGAGATGCTGCCGGACCGGGTGCAGGCCTCTTACACGGCCCGGCTGCTGCAGGGGCTGGGGGCCGGGGTGCTGGTGCGGGTGGAGGGGCCAGCCCTCTGCGCCACCCGCCTCGGGCGCCTCCACGCCTACTGGGGGCACACGGAGACCCCCGAGCCGGGGGCCGAAGGTGGGGAGCTGTCCAAGGAGGGGTACACCCGCCTGTACGACATGTCGCACTTTGTCAGAGGTATGGGGGAGAGGGAGCCCCCCACGGGGTGCGGCGGGGGGCCATGCTTGGGGGAGCCCCTGCCCCCCCACCTGGCTGATGCGCCCCCTTTCGCCCCCAGAACTGATCTGCTTCATAGAGGGGCAGGGCAGCTCCCCCACCTATGAGCTGTGGCTCTGTCTGGGGGAGGCCTGGCCGGACACGGGGCGCTCCTGGAAAAAGAAACTCATCATGGTGCAGGTAGGAATCCGCCCCCCCACCAATTCCTAGGCTTCCTCTGGTGTTGGGTTCCCTCCCTCCCTCTCTCGGGGGGGTGGGGGTTCCCTCCTGTCCTTCCCCCCCGCCCAACACAGAGTGGCTGAAGGCATTTGGCCCTGGGGTCCCTGGGCTAGAGGGAGCTTGGTCCATGGGGAGGTGGACGAAAGGGGCAGAAATCCTACCCCAGAGCGAGAGAGACCAGGGGCCCCAGCTCGGCTGCTCCGCATGTGGGGGGCGGGGTTGGGGCACCTGAGTCCAGCTACAGGTCCCTATGGGGTGGGGGGCCCTGGCACTGGCCCTGGCCAGGTTTAGTTGGTGCCAGGCTGGCTCCAGCTGCATGGCCCTGGGAATCGGTTCGGGGGGGGGGGACGGACTGGGAATCCCTGAAATGCCAACCCTCTCCCCTCCCCCCCCAGGTGGTGCCCACAGTCCTGCGGATCCTGCACGAGCTGGGCCAGGCCGGGGGGGCATCGTCGCTGCGGGGCGAGGAGCTGGACCTGCGCATCTCGGACTCGCTGGGGGAGGCCGGGCTGCTGGGGGCCCTGCGGGACTGGGAGGAGCGGATGGAGAGTCAGCCCTACAGCTAGCCGGACAGACGGACGCTCGCTCTCCCCGACCCCCTTGACTGTGCCTGACACTCCTCCCAACCGAACCCAGGCAGCCGGGCTCCTTCCCTCCCCCCTGCCCCGAGCTGGGACAGAGCCCCAGGTTCACCCACCTTGTCTGTACCATCAGGCCACGCCACAGGTGGGAGGGCTGGTTAGCCAGGATTGTGGCCCCTCGGGGGTGGGACAGCCTGGTTATCGTAGACCCATAGGGCTAGAAGAGCCCACAAGGGTCAGCTGCTCTAAGCCCCTGTCCATCCCAGACAGGTGTCTATCCAGCCTCCTGTTGGCCACCTCCCGCTGACGGAGCTGCCCCCCGTCGCCCCACTTTTCTTGCCCCCTTAGGATGTTTTTCCTCTGAATCTCCCTCTTCTCTGCCCGAGTGCAAAGCTCTCGCCCTGCTCTCCGGGGCAGCGAGAACAATGGTTCCCTGGCGTTTTTATGGCAGCCTTTCGAGCCTTCTCTTCTCCGAACTTAACACACCCGCTTCCTTCAGGCGTGGCTCCTGCCGCTCGCTTCTGGGGCCTTGCCGCTTTCTTCACAGGGTGACCAAACTTGGACCCAGGACTCCAGCCGAGGGCTAACCAGAGCCGTACGATCGCACCTCCTGGGGGAATTCTGCGCCAACCCATTAACAATTCTGCGCACCATATTTTCAAATCCTGCCTGTTTTTATTTGTCAAAATAACACACGGTCTTCACGCCAGTTTCACTGATTTTGGTCATTTATTTCAAAATACCGCTCAGCAAGTCCGTCTGTAACGATACAGACACACACCAAAAAGAAAAAGGACTCGGGAAATGTTTTTTTGACAAATAGATTCCTTACTCGGCAAATTAATACAGAAATTTGAGTAATTCGTTTCAACTACATGACAGAGCCGTATTTCCCGCCCCTGTCGGGAGCCGTGCCAAGGCTCGGGGGAGTCGGGCTGAGGGGAAGGGAAGGAGCCTTCGAGTGAACCTGGAGGGTTATGGGGTGCGGGTGGGAAAAATATGAACAGGGCTTTTTTTGGGGGGGGGGGGTGGATTGTTGGGGAGGCTCCCCATGCAGACCATGACTGACTCCTAGCCTTTCCCATTCAGTCAGGCACATCTGCCCCCAACCCTAGGTGTCCCTATAGCCCCCCCCGCTCAATGTCTGTCACCCCACTAGCTCCTGAGCCCCCACCCATGTCCCCCCCACTGGCCCTTCTGAACCCCAGTCTGTGACCCCCACAGCAGCCCCATGTGCCCCACACTGTCTGTCCAGAATGTATTTTCTGTGCAGAAAATCAAAGTTCGGCGCCAGCCACCAATGCTGCGTGCGCAGTGGGGCAGGGTTCCCCCAGGAGCCACTCCCCTCCGGTAACTTGCCTGCTGGGCCTCTGGTAACGCAACCTAAAGCACCATTTGCTTTTCTGCTCGGCTGAGTTTCATTTGGTCGTCTAGAGCCCGGTTCTCCCATTTACCAAGATCCTGTGGGATTTTAGCTCTGTCCTCCAGGTGTTGACAACCTCCCAGCCCCAGCAGATTGGATCTGCCTGCTCCTTAGTAAAGGTCCCCGCCGAACCCCACTCGGGGCCTCCCTCCGTCGTGCCGTTCACAGGAACTCTTTGTGCTTGTTTAACCGATTCTGTAGCCAGCTTGCTTAGCAGATTGTCAGGCGGGGCTGGGGCCAGAGCCTTGCTAAAGCCCAGGTATATTACGGCCACCGCCTTCCCCCAGCCACCAAACCGGTTGCCCCGCCGGAGAAGGAAATCGAGCTGGTCTGGCAGGATTTGGTCTCGGTGAATCCATGCTGGCCGCTAGCGCTCTGCCCCTCGTCCTCCAGGTATTCGCAAATTGAAGGTTTTAAACGTAGCTCCCAGGAATCAGTCTGGCTGACTGGTCTGTTGTTCCCCGGCTCCTCCTTTTGTCCCTGTTTAAAGACGAGCACCACGTTCGCCCTTTTCCAGGCTTCCGGGACCCTCCAGTTGTCCAGGAGTTTGCAGTTTTCACCATCAGTGGCTCCGACGTTTCTTTCGGCCCCCAGCCCAGCTGACTTGAATTCGTTCCGATGATCTCGGGCGAGTTCTTTACTTGTCCCGATCTGCGTCCCGTCCCCTGTACCGCCGGGGGGGGAACGTCGCTCGGCGTCCGGTCATGATATTTTTTGTGAGCAGACCGGAGCGAAGCCAGCAGGGAGCAGCGCCGCCTTCCTGTCATCTCCCGTTCCCAGCTCAGCTTCCCCCACGCCCCCAGCGTCCATTGCTCTGACATCTACAGGCCTTGGCTTTCCTGAATGCGCCTCTACTCCCGGTACCCATGGGTCCTTCCTTGGGGACACGCCCCGCCCTCCATTTATCCGGGGACCGCTCTGGGGTGGGGCATGGGAACTGGTTCTATGGGGTCCCCTGGATGGGATGGGGCCTGATGTTCCCCGGGGGGCAGCAGAGAGAACCTGTTCCAGGAAAGGTTGGGGTTTAGGGGACTTTTGTGCCTTGGCTGGGGGGCAGCCCCCAACCCTGCCCCATAGTGCCAGGCCCCCAGATCTGGTATCACACATGTCCCCCACCCCAAGAAGAACATCCAGAGCCAAGTGGCTAACGCAGTTTATGAAGAGACAGAAAGGGAGATACAGAGATGGGGGGCAGAGAAATGGGGGGCACCAGCTGCGGAGGGGTGTCTGCACCACAAGAGCTGCTGGCTGCTCCTCCCCCTAGGGGAGGCTGGATGAGAGGGGTCCCCCCATTCCCTGGAGGGAGGAATCCAAATAAAAACATGCTAACATGAGTAAAATGGGGGAAGTCGGGGGACAGTAGCCCGCGAACAGGCCCCCCCAGCCAGGCCCGCGCCCCCCCCAAGTCCAGCCCAGCCATAGGTACAGAGTAAAACTGTCCCTGTTCAAAACCATTCAGAGTCTGGGGGGGCTGGGGGGAAGGCGCGCTGCACCGGCTCACGGGCGCCCCGCATTCCAGGGCCCCCTCCCCTTTTGCATAAGGGGGTCCAAGTTAGCTAGAGACAGAGACGGGGGGTGGGCCCCCGGCGGGCTCAGCGGGGGGGCATGGGGAGCGAGGTCTTCTCCAGCGCCCCCAGGTCCGGGGGGCCCCCCGGCGGCTCCTCCGTGCGGCGGCCGTGCTTCCGGAAGTACTTGAAACGCTGCACGTAGGCCCGCACCAGGTTGTTCACCTTCACTGGGTTGATTTCCCCACTCTTGCTGTGGCAGATCTGTGGGGGGGACGGGGGACACAATGGAAGTCGGTGAGGGTGGGGGGCAGCCAAGCCTGAGCCCCTGCTATCTCCAGCCCCCACAGCCCTCAGCCCCACCTTGTGCACCGCCTTGCGCAGGATGTCCTTGTATTCCTCCTTGGTGATCTCCTTCTTCTGGTAGTAGGGCTTGATGGCCAGCTTCACCTCCTCCACCGCCCGCTCCTGCGTGTGCAGCTTCTTCAGGTACTGGGGGGGCAGCAGGGGGAGGGGTCAGCACACCAGGGAGGGGGCTCCCCATGCCGCACGCTCAGGGCCCCCCCCGGCATCTCACAGCCCGGGACAGACCCCAAATCGTCCCCCCTGGGGCCAGTACCCCCTGCCTCCCACCACCGCTGCCAAGCTTACCACCTCCCCAATGCATTGTGGGAACACCCTCCCCCCCACCCCACCGCTCAAACAAGCCCCCCCGCCGACTAACCTTATCAGTGTCCCCGCGCCCGTCGGAGCTGGTGCTCCCGTCCCGCTTGCCCAGGTCGCTGCCGGAGCCGGTGCCAAAGAGCGTCCCACTGCCAGGGCCCGATGAAGCCGGGCCGAGGGTGCCAGGCAGCCCGGTGGGGGTCGGGGGTGTGGAGCTGCAGCCCACCAGGGGCAGGGAGCCGTGCAGCAGGTAGGGGGCGGCCGTGTGGGTGGGAGGCGGTGCAGGCACCTGGGAGCCGGCTAAGGATGTGGAGGGTTTGGTGTGACTCAAGATCTAGGGGGAGAGAAGGTGGTTAGGCTCAGACGGGGCCCCAGCGCCAGGTGGGGCGCGGGGGCTAGGTATACGGGGACCCCTCGCCCAATGTGGAGATGCGGTCCGGCCAGGGCGGGGCAGGGGGGCTGGATAGACAGGAATCAGGAGCAGACAATCCCCCATGTGGGGATTCAGCCAGGACGCCGGGGTTCCCAGGCCAACTCTGGGCTCAGGTCGACAATTAGTGTCATGACATAGCTGGTGAGAGGCCCCCTACTGAGCTCAGCCCCATTCCTGGCAGCACGGCGCCCCCTAGCGCCACATGGGGGCACCGGGCCCAGCCCCGCTGGCCAGGGAAAGCACCCCTACTGAGCCCTACCTCACAGCGCCGCAAGGGGGCGCTGGCCAAGGAGAGTGCTGCCTACCTGGTTGGTGGCCTGGATCAGTTCATGGGCCTTGGCCCGGCTTGCCAGGTTGGCTTCCTCCATCTTGAAGAGCAGGGCGGTCACTGGGTGAGAGACGGGGAGGCAGTCAGAGAGGGGATGGCCCTCACCCCACTGCTTCCCCCACGGCTCCCCAGCATTGGCAGACCCAACCCCCATGCCATGCCTCCCCCACCCCAGTCTGGAGCTCCCCCTCCACCCCCCACATCCCCGCCAGCCCCCCTCAGGGCACCCCCTTCCCTGTCACCTACGTGCCAGGACGCTGCTGGTGGTGCAGTCCACGCCCCCCTGCAAGTTCCAGGCCGTGGGGGCCGGGGGCGGGGGCGGGACACGAGCGGGCTCCTCCTTGGGCTCGGAGAGGCTGTCGGCCTGGGCCTCGCCCGCCGGTGCCCTCTGCTGCTCGCCGGGCACGGGCGCGGCCACCTCCTCGGGCAGGAAGGAGACGTCGGGCGTCTTGCAGCTGCTGTCCACCGTCTGCGAGTCGGGGGTCAGTTCCTGCTCAACCGGGGCGGGCGGCGGCTTGGGCGGGGGGCTGCGTGGGGAGCCGGCGCCCTCCGCCGGTTCCGGGATAGGGGCGGGCGGGCTCCCGGCCCCCTGGCTGCAGCTGTCCGCCTTGGACTTCTTCAGCCCCGTCTTGGCTTTCAGCTTCTTCTTCTTCTTGGCCTCCGAGGGCCCCTTGGTCTTGGCCCCCGGCCCCTTGGCCTTCTTCAGCCCCGCCTTGGCTTTCAGCCCCTTGACCTTCTTGGCCTTCACACCCGGCTCCTTGGCCGGCTCCGCCTTGGCGTCGGCCCCAGGCCCCTTCTCCTCCGGCTTGAGGAAGGGTGAGCGGCTCTCCTTGTCCCGGCTGAACTTGATGCCGATGGAGCCCCCTTCCTTGCCGGAGACCGTGGTGCTGCTGACGCCCTCGCGGATCAGGACCGCCACCTTGGACTGCAGCTTGACCTTGCGGCCCGAGCCCCCTGCCTTGCCACTGTCCTTGTGCCCAGCCTTGGCTTTCCGGGGGGGTTTCTCCCGCTCCGGCCGCGACTTCTCCTTCTCCGCTTTGCCCGCCTCGGGTGCCGACCGGCCTGGCGCCTCCTTGAACCTCTTCTTGGACTTCTCGCGGGGTGCGGGGCGCTCCTCCGGGTATCCCCGCTTCCGCTCCTTCTCCTTGGGCGGCTTGGCCTCCTCCTCCGGCCGCTCCTTGCGGGGCAGCCCCCCTTCTCCCTTGCTGCTCGAATGCCGGGGCCCCTCGGCGGGCTCGCGATCTGAGAAGCAGCCCTCGAAGCTCAGCCCCTCCGAGTCGTAGAGCACTTCCCGCTTGGCCGGCTCCGGGGAGCCATCCTGCCGGCTGACTGTGATGGTTCTCTTGATGGTGAAGAGGTCGGTGTCGTTGAGGTCCTGGATGGAGGGTGGCACAACAGTGCGTGCGTCCCGACGGCGCTCCTCCGCCTTGGGCTCCTCCAGGACGTGCACCTCGCGCTCCTTGTCGCGGGGCGGCCGCTTCTCCCGGGAGCGGGAGCGCTGCTGCTTCTTCTTCTTCTTGCCACCGCCACCGTCCCGGTGCTTTTCCTTGTGCCGCGCCCGGCTCCCTGAGCGCGAGCGCCGGCCCCGCCGCCTCTCCCGTGACCGCCGGCGCCGCTCCGATCCCATGGCTGACAGGCTGGTGCTGAGGGAGGGCGACCAGGAGCGGGAGCCGCGCCGGCGGGACCGGGAGCGGGAGCCGCGCCGGCGGGACCGGGAGCGCCGGCGTTCCTTGGACTTTGAGCGCGACTTGGATTTCTTTTTGGGGGGCCAGGGTCCGGCGCGGGGCTCCTTGGCCTTGGGGGGCCGGCGCTCACGGGACCGCTTGGCCTTCTTGCGGGAGCCCGAGCTGGAGCCCGAGTGCTTGGGTGAGTCATGGCGGTACCGCTCGCGGCGTTGCGTCAGGATCTTGCGCCGCAGGTCAGCAGCCGCCTTCCACCGGGGCTCGGGCTGGCTTTCGCCGAAGTCTCCCTCCTCGTCCGAGTCGGCATGGAGAGACAGGAAATCGTCCCCCTCTGCCACCCGCAGGGGGCGCTGCTCGACTGGCCGGCACCGGCTGCGGAAGAGCCGGATGGGGCTGTAGCGTTCATCCTCTGGCTGGACGATCTCGCCTTCCTCGATCTCCGAGTCGGCGCCGGCCCAGTCCAGAGAGGGGCGCCGCCCGCCCCGGTGCCGGCCCGCCTTAGGGCCCTTCTCCCCCCGTGCTGGCGCCTTGGGGTTTCCGGCCGTCACCACCTCCAGCGACACCTTCCCCTCCAGCTTGGGATTGGCCTCCGCCTCCGAGCGGCTCTTGCTGGCCAGGTCCACCACAAAGACACGGCGCCGTGGCTCTGGGGGTGGCTCAGGGGCCCCGTCCGACTGCTCCGACGCGTTCTCCTCCTCGGGCAGGGTGGAGTCGGCCCCGGCCGCCAGCTCCTTTTCGGGGCGCCGACCACCAGCCACTGGTGCCTCGCTGGGCTCCGCCTCCTCCCGCCCCTTCTCCGAGCTGGGGAAGTCCTGGCTCAAGCTGTTCTCATCGTAGATGCCAGCCAGGGTCTCCGAGATGCGGCTGATGCTGTGGGACATGTCGGGCCGGGGGGCAGCCGCGGCGTCTTCCTCTTCTTCCTCCTCTTCCTCTTCCTCCTCCTCGTCGGGGGAGGGGCTGCTGCGGGAGGAGCTGGGGTTGGAGCCAGTGGGGTCGAAGGGGTCGTATTTCTGGTCCTGCTGCTTGCCGGGCGAGGCTGCATAGCCAAAGTCCCCGCCGGGGTTGTCCTCGTCCGTTGGGTGGAAGGGATCATAAATATCCAGGTCTGGCGAGCGCAGGGGGCAGGGGTTGCTGTCCCCGCCCCCAGGGGGCGCTGCCTGCTGGGAGGAGGAGGAGGATGACGACGAGGAGGAGCAGGAGGAGGACGACGACGAGCTGGAATCGGCCTTCTCCAGGGCACTGGTGGGGGGCGGCTGGGAGCGCTGGGCCTCCGGGTCCCTGCCTGCTGGGGCCTGGGGCCGCTGCTGCCCATTGGAGACTCCCGTGCCAGTGCCCAGGGCCACAGCCCAGCGGCCGGGGACGCGCCGAGTCCTGCCCGTGCCGGGGAGCAAGGCTGCGCCCCCATGAGTCCTGTGTGGCCACTTAAGGTCCAGGGGGCCGGAAGGCGGGGCCAGGGCGGCAGGGAGGCTGCCGGCTCCTCTCCAGCATGGCGCCAAGGGGCCAGGTAAGGAGGCTGCAGGGAAATGCAAAGAGGAGGGATGGGGGTAGCAATGGGACCGGCCTGGTACCCCGCCCCCAGAATCTCGCCTGCTCCCCCCACCCTGGGGCTGGTGCCCCTCAGAGGGGACAGACCCTGTGTCCCATTCCCCACCCCACTGAGCCAGCCAGTCCCCACCCTGGGGCTGGATGGGAGCCGGTGCCCCTGAGACGGGACAGGCCCCGTGTCCCATTCCCCGCCTCCCCCGGAGCCGGCCAGCCCCAGTCTTGGGGCCAGATGGGAGCCAGTGCCCCCTAGAGGAGAAAGGCCCCGTGTCCCGTCCTCCCCACTCCTGCCCCTACCTGATTTGTGCACCCTCCAGGGCCGTTCTCTCCTGAAGATGCCGGACGCAGCGGCCACATCCCCTAGCCGTACCTCGGCCACCAGCTCCACCTCATCCGGCTCTGCGTCCCCGCTGCCAGGAGGAGGAGAGGCCGGTCAGAGCCTGGGCTGCTCACCCCATGCTGGAGTGGGGCTTTGCGCACCGCCCTGAGGGCTAGGGACCCCCTCCCCTTATGTGGCTCTTTGTGACACAAGTGGGCCTCTGCTGAGACCAGTGAATTCATGTCATCCACAAGAGCTCCCCATTCACCAGAGACACACACCTTGGCCCCCCACCCCTTGGGCAGTATGTCACCCTTACCTCCTCTGACAGCCCCCTTCTCCAAACACGAGCACCCCCACTCCCCTCCCACAGCCAGGTATGGAACCCAGGAGTCCTGGCTCCCAGCTCCGCTACTGTGACCCCACTCCCCAGGTGTCCTCCCAAGCTGGGGTGCACAGGATCTGCCCTTACCAGATGGCCGGGGGCCCCAAGAGGAGCCGGGTCTGCACGGAGGCGGTGCACGATCTCTGCAGGAACTGCAGGGCCCCTGCCAGGCCAGAGAACAGACCCAGGGCCTCGGGGACCTGGTGAGAAGACGACAGAGGTTGGGCAGGGCCAGCAGGGGAACACCCCCTCTCCACGGCCACAGCCCCCAGGATTGCCCCGGTGCAGCTGCTTCCCAGGCCACAGCCCCCAGCATTCACAGCCCCCCACCACTGGGATGGGAAAGAGCAGTGCATGCTGGGACTTGGATACCCCCTCGCCCCCCACGCAGAGAGCAGAAGCGGCGGCGCAGGCCGGGACCCGGATCCGCTCGCCTGGGGCCGAAGGAGGGACCCGCAGGCCGGACCCGCAGGCTGGGACCTGGATCCGCACGCAGGGGGCTGAGGGAGGCGTGCATGCTGGGACCCACAGTTCCCAGGGGCTGCACACACCGAGCGCAAGGAAGGCAGGCACCCCTAGTCCCCATGCGCTGGGGGTCCAGGCTGATCAGGGTCACTCACAGTGCTGCTCCGGTCACACGTGCCCATAGGGTCCCCGGTGCCCCCCTTGCCACTGTCAGGCCCATCCGCCCGGGGGCTCCGACACCATTTCTTCCGGCTCATCTTCTTCCTCTCCGCATCTGCAACAGGGACACAGGGTCGGCCCCGCTACCCTCGGGCCCGTCGCCAGGGGTGCAGATGGGGAAGCCATGGGGGTCTAGCTCACAAAGGAGGCGGGGGCTGGGTATCCCTGACGCAGGGCCAGACCCGATCCCCAGCTGCGGGGCTGGTCTTCCCCAGGTCCCCACCCAGCTGCGCCCCGGTCCGTACCTTTCTCGCTGGCCCGGCCTGGCCGCTCGCTCTGGAAGCTGCCGCTCACCACCTGCTGCAGGGCCTTCTGAGGAGAGAGGGGGTTGGTTAGCAGGGGCTCTCCAGCTAGCCCCCTAAGCGCGTCCTCTGAGACGGGCTGGGGAACACTGGACGGGCTGTCCGCCGACCCAGCCTCCACCCACTGGAGGCGCCCTAGGCAAAGAACTCCTAGCGCAAAGGGAG
The DNA here is from genome assembly GCF_965152275.1 of Natator depressus. Taxonomy (NCBI): domain Eukaryota; kingdom Metazoa; phylum Chordata; order Testudines; family Cheloniidae; genus Natator; species Natator depressus. Next base: position 21,099,360 of record NC_134256.1, on the reverse strand, counting down.
GTACCAGGGGCACCCCAAAATGGGACTCCACTTGGGCAGGAAACCCAGCAGACCAGGCCCATAGAAGTGGAGCAGAGCAGTGCATGCCGGGATCCGCAGTCCCCAGGGCCTTCCACACACTGAGCACAAGGGAGCAGTAGATGCTGGGATCTGTAGTTCCCAGGCCCCACACACTGAGTGTGAGACAGCAGTGCATGCTGGGATCTGTAGTTCCCAGACCCCCACACTGAGTGCAAGACAGCAATGCATGCTGGGATCTGTAGTTCCCAGGCCCCACACACTGAGCACAAGGCAGCCATGCATGCTGGGATCTGTAGTTCCCCCACCACATCCCATCCAGGAACAGTTGTCTCCCCTAGCTGCTGCTATGCAGCGCCAGGTCCCTGGAACCGTGTGGGCAGCGCAGGGCCATGGATCTTACCAGCATGATGACCTGCCCAGTGCAGAGAGGAACCGGCTGACATGGCTCCCTGTCCGGGGGGGAATCGCTTGGCCGCCCCTGCTCCTCACTGCCCCCCACTGGATCCTCTGGTGCCAGGGGAGGTGGATTCTCCTCCTCTTCCATGGCTGCGGGCAGAGAGGGTCCTGCGAACAGGGAAGCGGAGGGAGGTCACCGGCTACCACCACCACCAGCAACGCAGCCACTGTGCCCAGCCTGGCTCCCAGCCCCCCTGCTCTAACCACTAAACCCCACTGCCCAGCCAGAGCTAGGGAAAGAACCCAGGCGTCCTGGCTCCCTGCCCCTTCCAATGCTGCACTTGGGTACTCTTCTAATGCCAGAAAAGCTTTTCCAGGGTAGGGGCATCCATCCTACAGCCAAGCACCACCTCCTCAATCCCAACCCACAGCCCCGGATCAGGACCAGCGCCCCCAAGAGGGGAAAGGCCTCATGCCCCAGTCCCCACCCCCCTGAGCCAGCCAGTCCCCTGCCCTGGAGCTGGTGCCCCATGGAGAGGAAAGGGCCCGTTTCTCACCCATGCCAGGACATGCCTCTGCCCTAGTCGTCAGCTCTCAGCTCACACAGGCTGGAGCTGTGAGTTCAAGAGGGAAAACAGAACCACAGGGTCCTCCTTTGACCTGGGAGCCCAATCATGGGCCCCCCACCCCTTTGCTGTGTGGCTGAGCGAGAGGCGTGGGGGCGGCAGTCTCCCCAGAGACAGGCCCTGGCCTTTGTGCACCAGCTGAACTCAGCCCCCTGCCCTGGGGCGTGGGCACAGCTTCATTCCTCTGCTCGGAGAGGGGGCTGAGCATCATCCCCCCTTCCCAGCCACGCCAGCAAGTCCCCTTCCTCTCCAAGCCCCCCCCCACTCCATTAGTCCTGTCCCTCCTTCCTCCCCATCTCCTCCAGCCCCCACTCCCCTCCTCCAGATTAATGACCCCCCATTAGCCGCCCCATTGTCCCGTCTTCCTTCTCCTTCCCTCATTGGCCCCCCATTAGCTGCCCCATGTTAATCTCCCCCCCGCCACCCGATTAACCCCAGCCCCTCCTGCTCACACCGCCACCCTGACTGGTCCCACATTAACCCCTTCACCTCCACAGGCCCTACTTGGAAACTCCCCCATCCCATCTTCCATGCTGTATCCATCACCCCCGCCCCTAAGGTCCCCCTATCATCTCCTCCATTTCATACACCCCACACCCTATCTACCCCCATATAACCCGTACCCCCACTCCTCTTCCCACCCCCACACTATATCCACCACCACCAGTGCCCCCTATAATCCCCTCCTCCACACCGCAACCCCTCCTCTCCTCTGTGCCACACCCCCTCCCTTTTCTACCACCCATTCTGTATCCACCCCGAGGCCCCCCATAGCTCCCTCCCACATACTGTGCCCCCCTCTCCACCTACACCGCAGCCCCACCCCCTACATACCCCCATAGAACCCCTCCCCCCCACACCGCACCCCCTTCCCATCCCCTGCACTATATCCACCCCACCCCCATACAACCCCTCTCCCCACACCCCACCCTCATACAGCCCCATATAACTCCCTCCCCTACACACACCTTTCCCACACACCCACGATCTCCACCACCACCATATAACTCTCCCCTCATGCTACCCCCTTCCCGCCCCCCACTATATCCACCAGCACCCCCATAGAAACATATAACTCGCTCCCCCAGACTGCACCCCCCCACTATATCCATCACTCCCCCTCCCCCCACACTGCCCCCACTGTATCCACCCCCACCCCCCAGAGCCCCATACAACCCCCTCCCCCACACACTACCCCCTTCCCGCCCCCCCACTATTATCCACCCCCACACAGACATATAACCCCCTCCCCCACACCCCAGAGCCCCATACAACCCCCTCCCCCACACACTACCCCCTTCCCGCCCCCCCACTATTATCCACCCCCACACTATATCCACCCCCACCCCCCAGAGCCCCATACAACCCCCTCCCCCACACACGACCCCCCTTCCAGCCCCACACCACCCCTGCCCCCACGTAACCTCCTGCCCATCCCCCCGGTTACCTGCGCGCGCGCGGGGCCCGGCCCCTCCCCTAGGACAATGGGCGCCGCTGCCCCGACCCGGCCGCCCCGGCCGCCGCCATCTTACCCCGCTCGGCTCCGTCTCCGGCTCCGGCTCGGCCGCTGCGGCGCCGCGGGGGCCGATGGGAGATGGAGTCCGCCGGCCCTGGCGGGGGGGAGGGGAACTGGGGAACTACGGCTCCCGGCATGCCCCGCGGCCCGCCCGCCGCCCAGGCCGCTCCCCGCCCGCAGCGCGGGGCATGCCGGGAGGTGTAGTCCGCACCCCCCTCGCCATGACTCAGGGGCCCGGCGCCCGCCCTTCCCATCAGGCTGCGCGGCCGCCCGCCGCGCGGGGCACCATGGGAGCGTCCCTGTCCCCTCCCACTCCCCGCGGAGCGGGACTACGTGTCCCAGGGAGCTCCGCGCCGCGCCGCCGCGGGGCAGCCTGGGAGAGTCTGAGCTGAGAGGCGCCGGGGGGGGGACCGATCCCACCATGCCTTGCGGGAGCGCCCGGCGCATCATGGGAGTGGTAGTTTTAAAGGTGGTATCATCCGGGAGTCCGGGTCGAGCCGCGACGTCATCGTAGCGCCGTGACGTCACACCGTCGTGGCACCGCGCTGTGACATCATCACCAAGACGCTGCTGTGATGTCATCCTCTCCCACAATTACATCGTCCGTGGTTACATCTTCCCCTGGGACTCCGCCCCCTGATGTCATCACACACACCCCTGCCACACTGCAACATCATCCTCCCGAGACACTGCTGTGATGTCATCCCCCACATCATGACATCATCTCACAGTGACATCAGCCCACCATGATACGTGCCCACTGGGCATCAGTCTTATGAGGTCATCACCCTGTGACCTCACCCCATGACATCATCATGATGCCAACATATCTTGTGACTTTGCTCACGCTGTGACACCACCCCCTTGTGATGTCACACTCTGATGTCATCCCAGCCTGACGCTATCCCCAAGAGGTCACCCCCCGGAAAAAACAGCATCATCCTGCCAGGGCATCCCGAGGGGAACTGCGGGGTCTCTGGCCTGTGCTATGCAGGGGTCGTGTGGCATGAGGGAAGAAGGATGGATGGAGGCTAGAGGGTGTGGATGGGGAGGGGGGGCTGGAGGGTGCGGGGTGCATATGGGGATGGGGGTGGATGGGGAGCCGGGAATGGAGGATGCCACAAAGCATGGAAGGCCCCACAGGACCCCCCAGCTGCTCCCCCACCCCCCATCATGCAGGCGCCTCCTGGCCCCTCCATAGAGCCGAGCCCCCAGTGTCTGGAGAACCCGGCCCCTCTCGGGGACGGACGGAGCGTGGGACTTTGTGCCTTTAGCATCCAGCCCCCGGTCCCTGGGACTCCTGGGCACCCCCCGCCCGCCCCCCCATGTGGGCTCCAACCCCCACCCTTGGGACTGCTGGGGCCAAAGGAGGAGCAGCAGGTTCCTAGCCCCGTTACTGTTCCCCCCACACCCAGGAGACCCAATGGCAGATATATCACTGGGAGGGGGAGCCCAGGAGAAAGAGGGGGTGCAGGCCGGGCATGGGCATCGCCCCCCAAAATGGGGACTTGGCTGCAGCTGGGAGGGGGGAGAGGGGCAGGTGGGGGGGCAGGGATGATGGAGCCAGGGAGGGGTTGGGGGGGATTAATGTCCCTGCTTGTCCCTGCCCCCGTGGGGGCTCAGTGATGTGGGGGTCCTGGATGGGGGGGAATCAGAGAGATGGGAGACCAGGGGTTACCCATTGACACCCACTCCAGGCACCCCCATCCCCCTGGTTATAACACACCTCCATTGGTGCTAGGGTCTGAATCCACCACCACCACCCCCGCCCCCGGAAAGGCCAAGTCCTGGAACCCCCCAAACCCCAGTAACCCCAAACTCCAGCCTTATCCAGTCCCAGCCCCCCCACACCCCAAGCCTCAAAACCCACAAAGCTCAGCCTGAAAAGCCCCAAGCCTCTTCCCTGGGAAACCCCCTAGCCACAGCCCCCCACTGCCCTGAACCCCATTTTCCTTGCAGGGGTTGAAGCAGGACTCCTGGGTTCCATCCCCGGCTCTGGGAGAGGAGTGGGGTCCAGCAGCTAGAGTGGTGGGGTTGGGAGCCAGGACGCCTGGGTTCTACTCTCCCCCACAATCCCTTTTGGCCCTGTCGTGGGGGTTCCCCCTGACCAAAGGCCTACAGCGCTTCGAGGGGGTCCCTGACTCGCCTCCCCCGCATCTCTGGGACTGCGGGGCTAGAGGAATTGGCAGGCAGCTTCCCACCCAGCCCCGCAACAGCTCTGTCCGGCTGCCCCTCCCCCTCCAGGCTCCGGGAAGAGGAGGGCTGCGGGGGGGGCGGAGCCCGGCGGGGCGGGGGGAACTGAGTCAACTTCCTCAACACACCATATGAAAGGAATGTAGTGAGGTCATGCCCCCCCCCCAGCTCGGCTGGGTCCTTCTGCCTGGGCTGTAACCCCCCCCCCTGCACAGGGATATGGGGGGGGTCGATCTGGAGGGGGTGACGATGATGCAGAGGGGGAAAGAGAGAAAAGCAGAAAGAGGGACAATCCCACAACGACAGAACCCAGGCGTCGTGGCTGCCAGCCCCCGACCCCACTCCCCTCCCAGAGCTGGGGATGGAACCCAGGCGTCCTGGCTGCCAGCCCCCGACCCCACTCCGTTCCCAGAGCTGGGGATGGAACCCAGGAGTCCTGGCTCGCAGCCCGGGGTTTAAAGGAGTGGGGGTGCACTGTGCGGGGGCCTGCTCCCCCCCCATTCCATCTCGCCCGCGCACCATATAGGGAAGTGGATTTTTGTGAATCGTCCGGCTCCTCATGACTATGCGAGCGCCTCATTAGCATAGATTAGCATAAAGCAGGGCCCCGCCCCGGTCTGGAGGGCTAGCCGCGGGTGGGGGGAGGAATAGCCAGCCATATTCTAGGGACTCCAGCGCATCTCCCGGTCGGACGCGGAGGGGGCGGGGTGGGGGGGTCCCCCCAAGGGTTGAAAACTCCCCCTCCAGGGGGCGCAGCCCCCCCAGCCATGGTCCCCAAAGAGCCGGGGGCGCCCCAGGAGAAATACAAGCTGGTGGTGGTGGGAGGGGGCGGCGTGGGGAAGAGCGCCCTGACCATCCAGTTCATTCAGGTAAGGGGGGGCCCCGGGGCGGCATGGGGGGCTCCCCCCCGCCGGGATACCCCCCCCCGGCCGAGATCCCCCTTCCCCCTCCTTCCCTGGGCGGCAAAGTTTCCTTCCTGGAAAAGTTCACGCTGTGGGGAATCCCGGGGGGGAAGGGGATTCGGGAGGCAGGGATTTTGTGGGGAGGGGAAGGTGCAGGGGGTCCTGGTTCAAGGGGGCAGACCGTGGGGGGACAGGAGAGGGGGCTGAGTGCGGGGACGGGGTGGCCTAGGGGCGCGGGTGCCCGGCCTGCGAGGGGGGAGCAGAGGGTGGTGCGTGTCTGGGGGGCCAGGGAGCCGGGTGGGGGGGGAGAGGAAATTCCTATTTCCCCCCCACACCCCCCCGCCGTAGTTCAGGGCGGGGAGCGCAGCAGGAATTTGGGGCCTGGAGGGAGGGAGCCGCCCCACCCCTCCCGCTGCCCGGCACAGGACTGGGGGGTGGGGGCCCAGAGGCTGCGGGGGGGGGCAGGAGCAGCCTCCGGGCCCCCACTGGGGGGGAAGGGGGGGCAGGAGCAGCCGCTTGTTCCACAGTCCACCAAATCTTCTCTTCTCAAGAACTGGGCGGGGGGCCTGGGAGCCCGGACTCCTGGGTTCTCTCCCTGGCTCTGGGAGGGGAGTGGGGTCTAGTGGTTAGAGGAGGGGGGCTGGGAGCCAGGACTCCTGGGTTCTCTCCCTGGTTCTCAGAGCACAGTGGGGGGTCCAGTGGTCAGAGCCGGGGGCGGGGGTTAGGAGCCCGGACCTCTGGGTTCTAAGAGGGGCTGTAACCCCCCCTTCCCCCACCCAGTCGTACTTTGTCTCGGACTATGACCCCACAATCGAGGACTCCTACACGAAGATTTGCACCATCGATGGGAGCCCGACCCGGCTGGACAGTGAGTGTATCGGGGGGGGGCGGGTTTGCACCCCGCTTGCGGGGAGCCCTGACCCAGCCAGGGCAGAGGGACCGAGCCCAGGGACCGACCTGCCCCCACTGTGGGGGAGGCTGCAGAGGTGGGAGAAGTTCTATGGGTGGGCAGGGGGGAGGGGAGGCTTGTAGGTGGTGGTGGGGGCGCTGGGAGCCAGGACTCCTGGGTTCTATCCCAGGCTCGGGGAGGGGAGTGGGGTCTAGTGGTTGCAGCGGGGGGGGGGCGGGGGACTGGGAGCTAGGTCTCCTGGGTTCTCTCCCCTACTGGGGGCAGGGAGGGCAGGGCTAGGAGCCCTGGCCCTCAGGCTGTGGGGAAGGCTAACACCCCCCCCACCCACACACCCCTCTCTGCCCCACAGTTCTGGACACGGCCGGGCAGGAGGAGTTCGGGGCCATGCGGGAGCAGTACATGCGCACGGGGGAGGGGTTCCTGCTCATCTACGCCATCAATGACCGCGGCAGGTAAGGACCCCCCCCCCGGAGACCCCTCCCCACTACGACAGCCTCCCTGTACCCCCTCCCATGAGATTCCCCCCCTCCACCCTCGGTGGCCTGGGGCACAGCAGCCCCCCACCCTCAGATCCCTGCTCCCTAACTCCAGCCTCCAGTGGCCCCTGCCCCCCAGGTGAGGAACCCCCCCTAGCAGCCCCCCGACCTGCTCTCCATCTCGCCCCCCCTGCAGCTTCACCGAGATCAGCAAGTTCCATACCCAGATCCTGCGGGTCAAAGACCGGGACGACTTTCCCATGATCCTCGTGGGCAACAAGGCTGACCTGGACCTCCAGCGCCAGGTGAGGAGGGGCGGGGCCAGGGGGGTCCCTGGGCTCCGCCCACACTGGGGTGTCCTCATGGGGCCCCAAGGGCCACTGGGCTCGCGGCCATCTTGGACGGTGCCCAGACAGGAAGCGCCGCCCCACGGGCCACGCGTGCTCTGTCGGCGGCCATCTTGGACGGTGCCCAGACAGGAAGCGCCGCCCCACGGGCCACGGGCGCTGTCGGCGGCCATCTTGGACGGTGCCCAGACAGGAAGCACCGCCCCACGGGCCACGCGTGCTCTGTCGGCGGCCATCTTGGACGGTGCCCAGACAGGAAGCGCCGCCCCACGGGCCACGGGCGCTGTCGGCGGCCATCTTGGATGGTGCCCAGACAGGAAGCACCGCCCCACGGGCCACACGCGCTCTGTCGGCGGCCACCTTGGACGGTGCCCAGACAGGAAGTGCCACTGTCTCTGGTGGCATGGGCTTTCTGATGCCCAGATGCCTGGGTCCCCCGACTGCCCTGGGGTTTTGAGAAGTGCCCAGCTTGCCCCCCAGCCCCCACCAGCTGAATGGATGGAGGAGCTGCTTGTAACTGCCCCCAGGTGCCCAAGGAGGAGGCGCTGGCCTTCGCCCAGGAGAATCGCATCCCCTACATGGAGGCCTCGGCCAAGATCCGCCTCAACGTAGACGAGTCCTTCCATGAGGTCGTCCGGGCCATCAGGTATGGGGGTGGGGCTCTGACCCCCCCAGGATCCCTCCCAGGGGGGCCCATTCCCCCAAGGCCCCTGTAATAGGGGAGAGTGCCCTGTAGGATGTGTCCCCAGGGAGACCCCCACCGTGGGGTGATATTTTCCCCCGCAGAGTTGTCCCGCACCCCTCACCATGGGGTATTTTCCTACCAAACTTCCCGTGAAATCCCTCCAAATGGGGGTTCAGTCCCCCGACCCCCCCCAATTAAATCTCAGTGAATTCCCTGGGGAACCATCAGCCCCCCCCAAAAATGGGGCATGTCCCCCACTGTGGTAACATGGGGTTTAACTCCCTCAGAGATACCCAAAAACAGCAGTTCCCCACCCAGGAATGCCCCTCCTGGGGGTACTCCCTCCCTTTGGGGGGCACCTCCCCTGGTTTGGGCTCTGTTCCTAAGTGTCTCCCCCCCCGCCTTTCTCTCTCACAGAAGGTTCCAGGAGCTGGAGACCCCCCCTGCCCCTACGGTGCACCCCACAACTAAAGAGTCCAACGGCTGCCCCTGCTGCATCCTGTGATGGCCCCCCCCCCAACACTCACCCAGCAGTGCAAGAGGGGGGGAGGAGCGGTATAGTCCATTGCTGTTTGTACATATTTATAAATGGGGGATGCAGAGGATGGGGAGTCCAGGTGATATTTTGGGGGACAGAGAAAGGGGGTGGTTTCCCCCTGGTCCGTAGGGGTTGGGCAGTGGTCACCCTGCATTACAGGGTTGGGGGGGAACAGCTCTCCTCAAAGATTTGGGGTGTCAGGGTGGGGGCCCCATGACAGAGAGCCCGTGACTGGAGAGTTTGTGGGGTCTCCGTCCAAGTGCCCCCCCTCCATTGTGTGGGGGGCGAGGGCACAGGGCCAGGCCCCATTTCAGTTGGGGAAAGGAGAAATGTGACTCCAATTAAGGTACTGGGGGTGGTGGTGGTGGTGGACAGATCAGGGTGGAGGTGCTGCCCCCCCCCCCACCGCAAGGAGTGGGTAGGGTTCCCCAAAGGGTGGAGCTCCTTCCGAAACGTTGGTCTTTTCTATGGCAAAACAAAGCTTTACTGAACGAGGGGACCCCGGCGTCCGGGGGTGGGGCCACGCTGCATTCTGTAGCCAGAGCCAGCATGAGGATGGGGGTGGGGCGGGGTCTGTATAAACGTGTAGACACGGTCGCCAGCTAGTTATCTCACTGATATTTCTATGCACCGCTTTGGGAGGTGTGTGTGTGGGGGGGAGTCACAGCTCATCTCCCCACCCACTCAGTAGCAGGGAGCTAGGGGCAGGTTTGGCTGCTGGGGGGGGGGTCTCCCATCTGTAAATACCAAAGCCCCTCCCCCACCAAGCGCATGTTGCATTAAAGTGCCTTAAAGCCAGGGCAGTGTCTGCGTCATTATTGGGTGGTGTGGGCTGCCCCTTTGAGGGGACTTAGGACAAGGGGGGGACAGCTGGGGGGGGGGATGCTGGGTGCAAGTCCTCACACACACACTAGCCCCTCCACTGTGGGGAGGGGGTTAGAATAAAAGCTCCAAGATGCCTGGAGGGGAGGCTGAGACAGATTGCGGGCCTCAACCCAGCACCCGGACTCCTGGGTTCTGCTGTGTCCCCTGGGGGGGCACCAGCTCCCATCCGGCCCCAGACCAGGGGACTGGCTGGGGGGGGGGACATAGGCTTCTGCAGGGGTGCTGGGGGGGGGGGTTGGAACCTGCCCATATCAGGGTGTAACCCCCAGTAATGCCTTGGGGGGGTTGGGGGGTGCTCTTTGCAGTCAATCCAGTGGGCCGATGAAAGGTGGCTGCCCTGTGATTTTTGGGGTGCATGTCTGTACCCCCACTTCTGCAGGAAAAGCTGGGGGGCTCTCTTTGGCAGAGAGGAACCTGGCTGCAACATGTCTCCAAAATCCCCCGACTTCTCCCCCGCACGCCTGCTGACTGTGGGATGCAGGGGGGGGGGGCTCCTTGCAGAGCATAGTTTGGCCTGGGAATGCCTCCCCCTAAGGCAGTGGGACGGGTGGGGGGGGGCAGCGTATGTGGGATCCGGGGGCCGAGAAAACCAGGCGGAGACGCGACTAAACAATAAAAATATATCGGAACATCCATACAGACCACATTCCCGGCCGCAAAACCCACGGACACAGAGTACACAGCGTAAAAAAGAGGGGGCTCGGGGGGGCGGCGGGATTGGGGGGAGGGGGGCTTAGAACAAAGGGTTAGCTCCGGGGCAGGGTGGGGGTCTCACAGCTCCCCACGCTTCAGGGTACCTGGAGTTTGGCCAGCTCTGGGGTACCCCACCCCACAAATACAGTTTAGTGCTTTAGCATGGGTTCCAGTATTGGGGGTGTCCTGGCTGTGCCCCCTCCCCGGGGGCTACAGAGCATGGGACTGGGGGCCCCCTCGATGGCCACAGCCCCCTCCCCAGGACACTAGAGACAGCAGGGTGCTGGATGGGGGGGGGAATCACCCCAAATTCTCCCCCACCAGGGGTGCTGGAATCCCCTCTCAGCTGGGGGAGAAGGAAGCTGGTTTGGGGCTGTCCCCCCCACCCCGAGATTTGGGGGTGGCATGGAATATCCCAGGGCCAGCAATAACTGATCCCAAAGGGTCAATAGCAGAAAGGGGGGTGCCCGCAGAAAGGGGGTGAGTCAAGGAATCCCCCCTTTCTCCCCCCCAAACCCAAGAGGGATCAAAGAATGAATTTTTAAAAAATCCAGCAGGATTTGTTGGGGGGACTCCCTTGGGGCGGGGGCCAAGGGAAAGAGTACAGGGCTCCCCCCGAGGGGCAGGGCTCCGATTCAGCTCCCAGTCTGGGGCAACCCCCCTCCCCACAAAGTACCTTGAGTCCCCCCCCAGAAAGTGGGGAGGAGGCCACGGGGGCGGGGGGGTCCATAGGCAGCCCATCCCCCCTCCTAGATCTAGTCCACAGGGGTGGAGAGAGACTGCAGGGGGGGTGAGAAGCTGGAAAATGGGGGGTTCTGGGGGGTGGGAAGAGCCCTGACCAAATCTCACTAATCTAGGCTGGATTTTGTATCCAGGGTTAAAAAAATTCAGTTTAGGGTGGGGGGGGGGGATTGGGGCCTAACCCCCCCTCCCCCCGCAAATTGTCTATATAATTATTATAATAACGATGCCCCAAAATTCAGACCCCGCCCCCAAAGTTCATCCAAGCTGAAGAAGTTCCCAGCTAAGGGGGGGATGGGGGGAGGTCTGGGGGGGCTCCGCGGGGGTGTCCGTTAGCCAAATACAATATGATACATAGACTTTGACCCTATACATTATGTACAAGAAAATCCGCTGATAAAAAAACAAAACAAAAACACACAACGACAAAAATAACAACCCCCGCCCCCCCGCCCCGAAGGGGGGAGGAACCCCCCCCGGGCCCCCCAAAACACGGCCTAAGAGAAGGATTAAATAGTCATGGGGGGGGGGTACGTGGAATCTGCCCCCACCCGCCCTGGGGGAAGCACATGGACTCATTGGCTGCCCCCCCGTGAGTCTCCCCCCCAGATGGGGGGCTATACGGGGGGGGAGCTGGCTCCCCTCCCCTGGGCTTGGCAATAAATAGCTCTGAGGGGGGAACCAGACCACCGCACGGGGGGGGAATTGGGGAGGGGGCCTGGCCATGCCATGGGGGAGGTGGGGGGGGTTGCCTTCGGTCGCCCCCTGACTAGCCAATTCCCTGCTGCAGGGGGAGGGTGGGCAAAAACGGGGGACTGACGGGACAAAGTGGGTGTGCTAAGCATGAAACCCAGGAGTCCGGGTTCCCGACTCCCCCCGCCCCAGACTCTATTCCCCTCCCAGAGCTGGGGAAGGAACCCAGGAGTCCTGGTTCCCTAACCCATCACCCACCCCCTTCTCTCACCAGTCCCCCCTATGCCCTGTGGGCTTCCCCAGCCGCGGGGGGGGGGGGGGCTCCCCCCATCCCCATACAGAGAAAGGAAGCTGCTAAATAGACATTTATACATATATATATAAATAAAATTTCTCTGTATGGGAGGGGGAACCGGGGGGGGCAGGCCCATAGACCCCAGGGCCACACTCACCTCTGGGCATGTTCCCCCCTGCCAGGGCCACAGCCACCCCAAGCCAAGGTGGGTGTGGGGGGGTCTGTCCTGGAGATCACCACCACCAACGGGGGGGTGGGGAGCGGGACCCCCAATGCGCCCCCCCGGGCCCTCGGTCCAAAGCCCTCCCCGGCCCGGGGGGCAGGGCCTGCGCCGTGGGAGAGGGGGGGTCACGCGCACTTGGTCTGGGCTTGTGTCAGGAGGTCGCTGAAGGAGTCAAAGAGCTTTTCCAGCCAGGGCTGGTTCCGCATGCACTGCTGGACCACCTCCTCCTGGCCCAGGTCCGCGTCCTGCCCCTCGATGGCCGACGTCTGCGGGGAGAGACGCCATCAGCGGGGGGGCCGGGGCTGGGGGCACCGGCAGGGCCGGGAGTGAGGGGCACCGGCGGGGCTGGGGGGAGCCCAGGACTAGGCTGGCAGGGGGCTGCGGGGCGGGAGTGAGGGGCACCGGTAGGTCTGGGGCAGGGCAGGGATTGCAGGAGCTGGGGGGGAGGAATGGGAGGCAGGGCAGGGGGCTGGCAGGGGGCCAGCGGGGGGCTCACCTCGTCCTTGCAGCGCAGGAAGGTGTGGTATTTGTAGTGATGGAGGGAATGGTGCAGGGGGCAGGCGGGGGGCCGGCAGGGGGCAGGCGGGGCCGGTGGGGGGCCGGCAGGGGGCAGGCGGGGCCGGTGGGGGGCCGGCAGGGGGCAGGCGGGGGGCTCACCTCGTCCTTGCAGCGCAGGAAGGTGTGGTATTTGTAGTGATGGAGGGAATGGTGCGGGGGGCAGGCGGGGGGCCGGCAGGGGGCAGGCGGGGCCGGTGGGGGGCCGGCAGGGGGCAGGGGGGGCCGGTGGGGGGCCGGCAGGGGGCAGGCGGGGCCGGCGGGGGGCAGGCGGGGGGCCGGCAGGGGGCAGGCGGGGCCGGTGGGGGGCCGGCAGGGGGCAGGCGGGGCCGGTGGGGGGCCGGCAGGGGGCAGGCGGGGGGCTCACCTCGTCCTTGCAGCGCAGGAAGGTGTGGTATTTGTAGTGATGGAGGGAATGGTGCAGGGGGCAGGCGGGGGGCCGGCAGGGGGCAGGCGGGGGGCCGGCAGGGGGCAGGCGGGGGGCCGGCGGGGGGCCGGCGGGGGGCCGGCAGGGGGCAGGCGGGGGGCAGGCGGGGGGCTCACCTCGTCCTTGCAGCGCAGGAAGGTGTGGTATTTGTAGTGATGGAGGGAATGGTGCAGGGGGCAGGCGGGGGGCCGGCAGGGGGCAGGCGGGGGGCCGGCAGGGGGCAGGCGGGGGGCTCACCTCGTCCTTGCAGCGCAGGAAGGTGTGGTATTTGTAGTGATGGAGGGAATGGTGCAGGGGGCAGGCGGGGGGCCGGCAGGGGGCAGGCGGGGCCGGTGGGGGGCCGGCAGGGGGCAGGCGGGGCAGGCGGGGGGCCGGCAGGGGGCAGGCGGGGCAGGCGGGGGGCCGGCAGGGGGCAGGCGGGGGGCTCACCTCGTCCTTGCAGCGCAGGAAGGTGTGGTATTTGTAGTGATGGAGGGAATGGTGCAGGGGGCAGGCGGGGGGCCGGCAGGGGGCAGGCGGGGCCGGTGGGGGGCCGGCAGGGGGCAGGCGGGGGGCAGGCGGGGGCTCACCTCGTCCTTGCAGCGCAGGAAGGTGTGGTATTTGTAGTGATGGAGGGAATGGTGCAGGGGGCAGGCGGGGGGCAGGCGGGGGGCCGGCAGGGGGCAGGCGGGGCCGGTGGGGGGCCGGCAGGGGGCAGGCGGGGGGCTCACCTCGTCCTTGCAGCGCAGGAAGGTGTGGTGTTTGTAGTGATGGAGGGAATGGTGCAGGGGGCAGGCGGGGGGCCGGCAGGGGGCAGGCGGGGCCGGTGGGGGGCCGGCAGGGGGCAGGCGGGGCCGGCAGGGGGCAGGCGGGGGGCCGGCAGGGGGCAGGCGGGGCCGGTGGGGGGCCGGCAGGGGGCAGGCGGGGCCGGTGGGGGGCCGGCAGGGGGCAGGCGGGGCAGGCGGGGGGCCGGCAGGGGGCAGGCGGGGGGCTCACCTCGTCCTTGCAGCGCAGGAAGGTGTGGTATTTGTAGTGATGGAGGGAATGGTGCAGGGGGCCGGTGGGGGGCCGGCAGGGGGCAGGCGGGGCCGGTGGGGGGCCGGCAGGGGGCAGGCGGGGCCGGTGGGGGGCCGGCAGGGGGCAGGCGGGGGGCTCACCTCGTCCTTGCAGCGCAGGAAGGTGTGGTATTTGTAGTGATGGAGGGAATGGTGCAGGGGGCAGGCGGGGGGCCGGCAGGGGGCAGGCGGGGCCGGTGGGGGGCCGGCGGGGGGCAGGCGGGGGGCTCACCTCGTCCTTGCAGCGCAGGAAGGTGTGGTATTTGTAGTGATGGAGGGAATGGTGCAGGGGGCAGGCGGGGGGCCGGCAGGGGGCAGGCGGGGCCGGTGGGGGGCCGGCAGGGGGCAGGCGGGGCCGGCGGGGGGCCGGCAGGGGGCAGGCGGGGGGCTCACCTCGTCCTTGCAGCGCAGGAAGGTGTGGTGTTTGTAGTGATGGAGGGAATGGTGCAGGGGGCAGGCGGGGGGCCGGCAGGGGGCAGGCGGGGCCGGCGGGGGGCAGGCGGGGCCGGTGGGGGGCCGGCAGGGGGCAGGCGGGGCAGGCGGGGGGCCGGCAGGGGGCAGGCGGGGGGCTCACCTCGTCCTTGCAGCGCAGGAAGGTGTGGTATTTGTAGTGATGGAGGGAATGGTGCAGGGGGCAGGCGGGGGGCCGGCAGGGGGCAGGCGGGGCCGGTGGGGGGCCGGCAGGGGGCAGGCGGGGCCGGTGGGGGGCCGGCAGGGGGCAGGCGGGGGGCTCACCTCGTCCTTGCAGCGCAGGAAGGTGTGGTATTTGTAGTGATGGAGGGAATGGTGCAGGGGGCAGGCGGGGGGCCGGCAGGGGGCAGGCGGGGCCGGTGGGGGGCCGGCAGGGGGCAGGCGGGGCCGGTGGGGGGCCGGCAGGGGGCAGGCGGGGGGCTCACCTCGTCCTTGCAGCGCAGGAAGGTGTGGTATTTGTAGTGATGGAGGGAATGGTGCAGGGGGCAGGCGGGGGGCCGGCAGGGGGCAGGCGGGGCCGGTGGGGGGCCGGCAGGGGGCAGGCGGGGCAGGCGGGGGGCCGGCAGGGGGCAGGCGGGGGGCTCACCTCGTCCTTGCAGCGCAGGAAGGTGTGGTATTTGTAGTGATGGAGGGAATGGTACAGGGTGAAGAAAAACGACTTTTCCACGTCGACCTTGAACTCCTGGGGGGCGAAAGGGGGGGGTCAGTCGGGGGCTCCAGCCCCTCCCCCGCAGCCATGCTCCCCCCCCAGCCCCGCACACCTGCTGCGGCCCCCCCCCCGCCCCCGCACCCACCTGGGGTTTGGACACGCTCTTCTTCAGCTTGTTGAGGGTCTTGCGGTTGTAGGGCTGCCCCGTGGGGCGCAGCCTCACCAGCGCCTCGCCCGGCTCCGCCTGCAGCTGTGGGAAGGTGTGCAGCGCCTCCTGGGGGGGGACGGGGGTCACAGCAGGATGGCGGGGGGGGTGCCTCCTGCACACGGCGCCTAGGTTACAGGGTCCCCCCCCCCCCCCACAGGTGCAAAGAACCCAGTCCCCCCTCCCAGCCAGGGCCCCCCCCAGCCAGCCCTAAGACTCCCCGGCACCTTCTCCCCAGCCCCCGAGTCCCCCCCCAGCCCCAGCGTTCCTGCAGCCAGCCCCCAAGGGGCAACCCCCCGGCGCCCCCCACCTGCAGCGCCGGGTGCAGTGACACCCGCTTCAGGACTTTCTTCTTGTGGTCGTTCAGGATCCCGTCGATCTTGCGCATGGGGGGCAGGTACAGCTCGTCTGGGGGAGGGGGGCAAGAGGGCAAAGGTTACTGGCCACCCTCGGTTCACCCCCGCCCCCCCCCCGTTGCAATGCAGCCGTCAGGAACCACCCCCCTCCCTCAGTGGGGGACAAGTACCCCTCCCCCAGCCATGTCTGTGTGTGGGGGGGGGGTCAGGGCAGATTTCCCCCTTCCCTGGCTGGGGGGAGAGGGGGGCAGGCTCCCAGTCGCGGGAGGGAAACGGGGGGACTCCCAGCCATGGGGGGCAGGGCAGGCCCCTCAACCATGGGGGGGAACAGCGGGGGCTCCAGCAGTGGGGGGCAGGGAGGCAGGGCAGGCCCCCAGCTGTGGGGGGCAGGGAAGCAGGGCAGACCCCTCAGCCATGGGGGGCAGGGCAGGCCCCCCTGCCATTGGGGGGTCCCAGCCATGGTGGGCAGGGGGGCAAGGCAGGCCCCCCAGCCGTGGGGGGAGAATGGGGGGCCCCAGCCGTGGGGGGCAGGGCAGGCCCCCCAGCCGTGGGGGGAGAATGGGGGGCCCCAGCCGTGGGGGGCAGGGCAGGCCCCCCAGCCGTGGGGGGAGAATGGGGGGCCCCAGCCGTGGGGGGCAGGGGTACCCACCGTTGGTGTCCTCCAGGGCCTGGATCATGTCGGGGTCGAGGGCCGTGCTGACCAGCATCTCCACGTAGCTCCGGTACATTTCCTTCATCGCCCGCGTGTTCAACACCCGGCCCATCGGCACCCGCTCTGGGGGGGGGGGGGCACAGCTGTGAGGGGGGGGCCTGGCTATGCCCCATGGCCAGCCCCCCCACTTATACCTCCACACCGCACAGAGCAGCCCCCCACCGGCATCCCCGCAGCACACCAGCTCCTACCTGCCAGCCCCCGCTCTGGGCCAGAGCCCCCCCCCAAGTCAGACCCTGCCCTCCCCAGAGTCTATAGTCCCCCCCAGGGCCCAGAGCGCCCCACCCCCACCCCCAGGGAATAAGACACCCCTCTGGTCCCAGAGCCCGCCCCTCCCCCCAGAGTCTATAGTCCCCCCAGGGCCCAGAGCCTGGCCCCCCCGCCCCCCAGTCAGGCCAACAGCACAGAACCTGTCCTCTAGTGGTGAAGCAGGAGAGCACCCCCCCCCATCCCGCAGTGAGGCTCATTTGCATACCGCCTGCTCCAGCTCACCCTGTTGGTGGGGACAAGGGCACCACCCACGGGTGGCCAGAGGGGTCCAGGAATTGCCCGAAGTGGCAAACTCCAGGGGTTGCCCCGGCTCCCTCCCATGATGCGAAGTGCACGGGACGTGAAAGGGAAAGGTGTGCGGGAGCGCAGGGCACCGGAGATAATGGGTCACTCTAAGCAGTCTGTCTGTGGGCCCTCATTGGATAGCCCGAATAAAACCCCACCACTCCTCGAATCCAGCTTCAAGGGGGGGAGGGAGCTAAGAGAACAGGGCCCCCAGCGAGCTCCCCCACCCCCCCAGCCAATCCCAGCTCCCAGCCACCAGAGATTCAGGGCCACCCGGAACCGGGTCCCTGCCCGTCCTGGCTCATAGCCACATCCCCTGGCAAGGAGTTCCGCAGGTTAACGGTGTGCTGGGTGAAGAAAGACTTCCTTAGCTTCGTTTTAAACCTGCTGTCCGTTAATGTCATCGGGTGACCCCTTGTTTTTGTGTTTTGAAAAGGGGTAAATAACACTTCCCTAGTCACTTGCTCCACACTGCTCATGAGTTTATAGATCTCTCTCATATCCCTTAGTCGTCCCTTTTCCCAGCAGAACCGGCCCCAGCTTTTTCACCTCTCCTTGTATGGAAGCTGTTCTGCCCCCTAAGAGGTTTTGTCGCCCTTCTCTGCCACCTCTTCCGTTCCAGTACGTCTGTTTTGAGATGGGGCGACCGGAATGGGATGCAGAATTCGAGGCGTGGGCGTGCCATGGATTGATGGAGCACCGTTAGGATATTTGTTCTCTTGTGAGCAATCCTTTTCCAACACGCTGCTCGCTCTTCTGACGGCTGCTGCCCACCGAGTGGACGTTTGCAGAAAACGACCCACAATGACCCCCGGAGCTCCTGCTTGAGTGGGAACAGCTAATTCAGGCCCCAGCCTTTGGCACGTAGAGTGGGGATGCTGTTTCCAATCGACCCAGAATGTCACCGGCAGCTCGGTGAGGTCCCTTTGCAACTCTTCGCAGCCTGCTTTGGACTGACCTATCCTGCGTCATTTGGTGTTGTCTGCAAACTCGGCCGCCTCCCTGGTTCCCCCTTTTCCCAGCTCACTTATGCCCAAGTTGAGCGGCGCTGGGCCTGGTGCGGATACCGCTAGTCACCTGTCTCCAGTCTGAAAACAGACCCTTTATTTCCTGTCTTTCCCCAGTTACTGATCCATGACGGCCCTTCCCCCTTATCCCATGACAGCTTAGTTCGCGTAAGAGCCTTGGGTGAGGGACCTTGTCACAGGCTTTGTGAAAGTCTAAGGACTATGGCTCCCCCTTGTTCACATGTCGACCCCCTCGAGGAATCCTAATAGATGGGTGAGGCGTGATTTTCCTTTCCAAAAGCCAACGCATCACGTTCATCTCTGTGCCGGATCATGCTCTTCTTTACTACGGCTTTAACCAGTTTGCCCGGCACTGGAGTCAGGCTCGCTGGCCTGGAATTGCCAGGATCGCCCCCCTGGAGCCTTTTTTAAAAATCATGAGCTGCCCTCCAGCCGCCTGGTCCAGAGGCTGAGGTAAGCGACAAGCGACGCTCTGCAGCGAGTAGTACTGCAGAGTCCTATCCGAGATCCTTCCGAACTCCAACGGCCTTGTCTTCCTTGAGTGGTCCCTTCGCACGCACGTCACTCATTGATTGTTGGTCAGTCTTCCTGATTCTCACGTACTTAAAAAACCGTGCCGTTCATTTTTGTGTCATTTGCTGGTGGCTCTTTACAGTCTCTTTTGGCCTAACGATCCTTTTCCACTTGACTTGCTGGTGTTTAGGCTCCTTTCCTCACTGGGATTTGACTTTGTAAAGGACGCCGTTTCCCCTCTCACCTCCTCTTTCACTCTGGGGGCGTTTTCTCTGGTTTGCTATTTTTCTTTCTCTGGGGTTTGCATGTGGGGTTTACCCAGGCCTTTCCTGCACCTGGGGTGACCCCAGTAACAGGGAGAAGAGGACGGGGTGGGATTGGAGCTGGGCGGAGGAGCCCTGGGGCCGGCTGGCGGGGCGGGACCCATGTGGCTTGAACCGACCGGCCGGAGCTGGGTACCGGCACTAAGACTCCCCGCCCTCCCCTCCCGCCGCGCGCCCCCCAGGCTCACCCTCCTCCTCGCTCTGCTGCTCCGGGCTGGACTCCGAGTCTGAGGAGGACGCCACTTCCTTCAGCCATTTTTTCCTCTTCTTCGGGGGCGGCTCCGCCTTCACCTTGGCGGGCTTGGGCTTGGGCTTGGGGCCGCCAGCCGGGCTGGCCTTGGGGGGGGCAGGCGCCGGGGGCTCCGGCTTCTCTGCTTTGGGGGCCTTGTCGGCCTTGGCCGGCTTCTCCGCCCGGGGCGGCTTCTCGGCCCGCTCCGCCTTGGGGGGCCTGTCCGGCTTGGGGCCCTTCTCCGGCTTGGGGCCCTTCTCCGGCTTCTCCGCCCGCTCCGACGCCTCCGGCTGCTTCTCGGCCTTGGGCGGGGCCGGGACCTTGGGGCCCGAAGTCTTGGGCTGGTTTTGTCTCCTGCACGGGGCGGGAAGGGAGCGGGGGGCCCGTTAGGCACCGAAGGCCGAGCCCGGAGCAGGCAGGAAACACGCCCCCCCGTCCCTCTCTGCACCCCCCCTCACCTCACAGCCTGCAGCGGCCGGTGCCAGGGCTTCTTGGAGCAGACGCGAACGTAATCCTTCTTGTTGATGTTCTCCAGGAACTTCACGTAGAGACGCTGGTAGCGGTTCTTGGCGTCCCCGAAATAACCCAGGTACTGGGGGGGGGGAAGGGGGGGCAGCAGAGATCAGGGAGCGAGGAAAAGCAGGGGAGGGGGGAGGCTGCTCCTGGGGGTGTCTCCGACTCCCGTGTCCGAAAGGGGAGCTGGGAACGGAGACGGAAACTTCTTTCCCCAGTGTCCCCACCCCCATTGGGCGCGTGGCCCCCCCGGTCACCCCATCCTCACAGGGCACAGCCCCCCACCCCCCGATCTCCCCTCCCGCCACGAGCATCCCCACTTGGGGGTTGCGCAGGAAAAGCCCTAGGCTGGCTCGTAGTGGGGCACCAGGGGTCTGTCACGGGGGGGGGGGGTCACCCCCAGGCTCCGGCGAGGGAGGTGCAGGGGACACTCACGTTGCTGGTGGCACAGAACTGCCGCTGCCCGTCCTTGATCTCGGGGGTGAATTTCTGCAGCAGGGCTTTCTGCACCCGCCAGATGGGGGGCGGCTCCCGGCCCGTCTGCAGCGCCAGCTAGAGACCGGGGAGAGGGGGGGGGTCACTCGCTCCCGACCCGCAGCCCCCTGCCAGCCCCGCCCTGCCCCCCCAGCCCTGCCGGTGCCCCTCACTCCCAACCCACAGCCCCCTGCCAGCCCCGCCCTGCCCCCCCAGCCCTGCCGGTGCCCCTCACTCCCGACCCGCAGCCCCCTGCCCCCCCCAGCCCTGCCGGGGCCCCTCACTCCCGACCCGCAGCCCCTGCTAGCCTGGCCCTCGGCTCCCCCAGCCCTGCCGGCGCCCCTCACTTCTGACCCACAGCCCCGCCCCAGCCCTGCCGGTGCCCCTCACTCCTGACCCGCAGCCCCTTGCCCCCCCCCCCCCAGCCCTGCCGGCGCCCCTCACTCCTGATCCGCAGCCCCCCACCTTGAGGGCCTGGATGTCCTCCACGCGGATGACGAACTCGTCGCGTTCCCGGAAGATCCCCTCCCCTCCGCTCTCGGCCTCCTCCTCATCCGTCTCACCGCACACGGCTGCCGTCTCCTGCTTCTTGGCCAGGTGCAGGGGCCGCGCGTCCTCCGGCTCCTCCAGCTCAGGGGAGGCCTGGGCCGGGGGCCCCACGGGGGGCGGCGGGGGGGGCTCGGGGGGCGAGGCCGGGGAGGCGGCTGGGGGGGGCTCCTGCTGGGAAGCCTCGGAGGGGGCCGGGCTGGGCAGCTTCTCCTCCGCCGTGGGGGCGTCTGTGGGTGGGGGGGGAGGGTTAGCGCAGGTGGGGGGGGATGAACCCTCTTACCCAGCATGCTCTGGGGCACCCGTCCCATCCCCGGGGGTGCGTGTAGCTACAGGGGGCAGGGGTGTCGGGGGGGCGCTCTCTGGGGGATTCAGGGGTGGGGATTGGGGGTCCCGGGGGGAACCCCCGCGGGGACAGGGCCATCCCCAGGGGGATATGGGGGACCACAGTGAGTGGGGGGGGATCTAGAGAACTGGCAGCACTGTAGTGGGGTGGGGGGCGCCCCGGGAGGACAATTGGGGCACCCCAAAGGGTTTGGGAGCACTCCATAGCAGGGTGCAGAGGATTCAGTGGTCTCAGGGGCAAGAGGGGACCTGCCGCAGAGGGAGGTGAGGATGTCCCAAGGATGCAGGGGGAGTGGGGCAGGGGAAGGCCCCAGAGGTGCTGGGGGACACAGAGCAGGGGGATGCTGGGACACCCCAGAGGACGTGGGGTGGGGAGACGCATGGGATTACAGGGCAGGGGAGCACGCAGGGCAAGAGAGGACACAGCGAGACAGAGGCTGGGGAGACACCCCAGGAGGCCACGGGGTGAGGATACGTGGGGGGACGCAGGACAGGAGAACTCCCCGGGGGGACATGGAGCAGGGGAGGATGTGGGGGGAGGAGAAGTGGGCCGGGTGATTCTTCCGGGGGGAGGGGAGGCAGGGATCCCCCTGGGCGGATGTGGGGGGATATGGGGAGGGGAGGAAGCTTGGGGCGGAAATGTGGGGGACCTGGGGCCAGGGGACACCCCAGGGGGACGCGAGATGGGGGATTCCCCCGGGCGGAGGCAGGGGGCCCCGGGCTGGGGGAACCCCCAGAGGGAGGCAAGGGAACCCCCCAGGGGGAGGCGGGGGACCTGGGGCAGGGGAGCCCCCCAGGGGAACGCGGGGCGGGCACGCGGCACCCACCGGCCCCGTCGCCCTCCTTGCGCTCGGCCGGGTCGTCCAGGGCGGAGATGGCGGAGGAGATGCTCTTCTGCAGGTCCTGGTTCTTGCCCACCGAGTCCTCCTCGTCGGAGGAGAACGAGGGCAGCGTCTCCAGGTTGCGTTTCAGCTCCTCGTCCAGTCGCTTGCAGGGACTGGTGCAGCTCATGACGAGCCCCTCGCCCTCGGCCCCGTCCAACGCCCCCGGCAGCAGGGGGGGTGCCAGGCCGAAGGGGGGCTGGGCCGCGGGGGGCCGCGGGGTCTTGGGGGGGCTGGTGGCGGCCGTGGGCAGCTGCTGCCGCTTGCCCGACTTGAGGAAGTCCAGGAAGGAGGCCATGAAGCCCGACTTCATCTCCGGCTGCTTCTCCTCCACCTCCCGGATCTTCGCCTTGATCTTCTCCCGCGTCTGGCTGCTGTCCAGCCCGGCCTCGGGGGGCGCCGGCCCGGAGGGGGCCGGCTCTGCCGGGGCCCCCTCGCCGCCCTTGGGCACCGCCAGCTTGATCTGGGGGGAGAACGGGGCTCAGGGGCGCTGCGGGGACGGCCCCAGACAGAGATGCCCCTTCTCCAGGCTCCCTGCCCTCCAAGAGCCCACCACCACCCCCAGCCCCCCGGGAGCCCTCTGCCCTGCCCCCCAGGAGCCCACCACCGCCCCCAGCCTCCCGTCCTGTCCTCGGGAGCCCTCGGCTGCCCCCAGCCCTGTCCCCCAGGAGACCTCGGCTGCCCCCAGCTCCCCACCCTGCCCCCCAGCCAGGGCCCCGCCCCCTCACAACCCCTCCCTCCCCAGCCAGAGCCCTGCCCACACAAAGACCCTCCTGTCCCAGCCAGGACCCCACTCCCAGCCCCTCCCTCCTCAGCCAGGGCCCCTCCCTCAACACCCCTCCCTTCCCCCCCAGCCAGGGCCCCTCCCTCCCCAACCAGGTCCCTGCCCCCCCATTACCTTGAGCGGCTTGAGGGGCTCCACGCCAGCCCCTCCTTCGCCCCCCTCCTCGCCCCCCTTTTTCCCCCGCCCCCGTCCCCTGCCCCGGGGCTTCTTGGCCCCGTCGGGGGGCAGGACGCCGTGGGGCTCGGCCAGGGGCCGGATGCGGGGCCGGCCACGGGGCCGGGGGGGCCCGTCCCGCTTGGGCTTGGTGGGCTTGCGGCCCCGCTTCTTGGGGCCGTCGGCGGCGCTGTGGTGGGGGCAGAAGTCGATGTCACCCATGGGGCCAAGGCTGGGCCGGGTTCGGCAGCTGGAGATGAGGTCGGGCAGCAGGTCGGGCAGGCGCCGGCTGTTCAGGCGAATGTCGGCCGGCACGTCGGCCTTGTCCTCGTCATCCTGGAACTCGTACTCCTGGGCGTAGGCCTTCTTGGGGGGCTGGAACGGGGGGTCCCGCTTCTTGAGCAGGTGGAAGGAGGTGGTCTTCAGCAGCTTCTTGGGCTTGGAGGAGCAGAAGATGGGGGAGGTGAGGCCCGGCTTGGCAGCCCCCTCCGGCCCACCGTGGCCCGCCTGGATCAGCCCCAGCGGCTCGGCGTTGACGGTGGAGGGCAGCTCGTGTTTGACCGGCTCCATGGCCAGGTGGGAGCCGTCCCCGCCCTCGCCGGGGCAGTAGCCCTGGTAGCCCTGGCCGGCCGGCAGCATGTCATAGCCGCCGGCCCCGCCCTTCAGGCCCTCGGCCCGCTCCAGGCTGGGGGGCTCGTCCTCCCCGCAGCCCGGCTTGGGGAAGTCGTCGGGGCCGCAGGCCCCCGGCCCGAACATGTCCTCCATGCCGGGGAAGAAGCTGCGGTCCTCGTCCTGCAGCAGCGAGTCCGGGAAGCAGATGGAGGTGAGGGGCACGAAGCGCTGCTTGGAGCCCTGCGGGCTGGGGCTCTCAAACTGGTCCTTGGCCTCCAGCTGGGCCTGGGGCACCTGCTGGGAGGAGTCGGGCTCCAGGCCGGCCCCGCCCTGGCCCAGGTGGGACTCCAGGCTCAGGTCAGGCTCCAGGAAGTCCTGGATCTCCTGGGACTGGCCCAGCACCTCCATGTTCTCGGCCTGCAGCTGGCCCTGCAGCTGGGGCGACTGCTGGGGGTCCAGGCCCTGCGAGCGCACGTGCGCTTGGTGCAGGTGGGCCTCCAGGGCCTGCAGCTGGAGCTGGGGCGAGGGGGGCTCGGGCGGGTGGAGGCGCTGGGGCTCCAGCAGGTGCACCTTGGCCCGGGGATGCAGCTGGCTCTGGGTGTGCGTCAGCACCGACTGCAGCAGCTGGGACTGCTGCTGCTGCTGCTGGGGGGGGGGCAGGGAGAGCTGGGGCAGGTCGGGGGACGAGTCCAGCAGGAGCGGCGCCCCCTGCTGGCCGGGCAGCAGCTCCATAGGCGGGGGCTCGCCCACCATGCGGTGGGGCTGGGGGCCGTGCTCGGGGGTCTTCTGCAGGTAGGAGTGGGCCTGGCCCAGGTCCTTGGCCCCGGCTTGCAGGTGCTCCACCGACTTCTTCATGTCCTGGGCGTAGCTCTCCATGGAGCCGGCCTGGTGGCTGTAATGCACCACGGAGGTGGCGAGCGCTTCTGGGGTGGAGCGGGCGTGGGGCCGCTCCCCTTTCTTCTTCTCCTTCAGGCCCTGCAGGGAGAGCTCCAGGCCCTGGCTGTCCAGGCTGGAGTTGGTGCGGATGACGCTCTGCAGGTGGTAACGCTCCTCCGACTTGCTGAGCCCCCCGTAGGCCAGCCCCTTGCCCCCCCGCTCCTCGCACTGCACCAGCCCCTCGGCCGGCCCCCGGGGGGGCGGCGTCTGGGACTGCAGCAGGTGCTGAATGAGGAAATCCTCGTCCTCCGCCCGCTCGGCCGCCAGCAGGTCCGACTCGGCCTTGGCCTTGCCGTAGGAGGCCGCCCGCTCCACGCCCGGGTAGCTCTGCCCGTGCGCCGGCTGCAGGAAGGAAGGCGACAGCACCGACGTCAGGTATTTCTGGGACTGGCCGGGCGAGTTCACGCTCTGGGGCCGGGCGGCCGTGGGCGACTGCAGGGGCCGGCCGATCTGCGACGGGCTGGAGTCGGGGAGGCTCTGCCCGTGGGCGTAGCCGATGGGCTGCGGGTGGCTGGGCATGGCGGGCGAGTGGCCGGTGCTGTAGCTCAGCGAGGGGCTGGCGGTGGGCATGCCCTGGGAGTGGGCCGGCCCGTAGCTGGGGGTCTGGCTCACCGAGACGTGGGGCTCGGCCTGGACGCTGTAGCCCACTGTCGACAGCCCCTGCAGCTGCTCCGGGGAGTAGGCCTGGCTCTGGCTCACGCAGGGCTGCAGCCCCTGCCCGGCCTGCCCGCCCTGCCCCCCGGGCTGGGCCTGCCCCGTCCCGTAGCTCTGTGCCTTGCTGACGCTGGTCAGGTCCTGAGCCTGGCTGCCGCTGAACTGGGAGGCCTGGCTGACGGAGGAGAGGCTCTGGGGCTGGCTCACGGCGTAGCTCTGGGGCTGGCTCATGGACAGCAGGCTCTGGGGCTGGCCGGGCGAGTAGGCCTGGGACTGGCTGGCGATGACCGAGCTGGGCTTGGCGACGGAGACGGAGAAGCTGCTTTGGCACTTGGGGGTGGCGGTGGAGCGGGGGGTCTGGCGGGAGGCAGAGTAGCTCTTGGATTTGGAGGAGGAGCCGGCCGCGGCGCCCGAGTAGCCGGGCGACTGGATGATGGGCCGGTAGCTCTGCCCCGGCTCCTGGCGGGGGGCCTGCGGCGGCTTCTGGGAGCCCTCGGAGCCGGCGGGCGAGGGCTCGCCCAGCGGGCTGCAGGAGAGGCCGGCGCGGTGGGACATCTGCTGGTAGCTGCCCCCGCAGCTCAAGTAGTGCTGCAGGGAGTGGGCGGCGGGCAGCTGGGGCTGGGTGCTGGAGGGCCGCTGGTAGTGTTTGATGACGCTGTCCTGCCGGGGCATGGCCCGCTCCATGGAGGCAGCGGGTGAGCTGGAGAAGACGGAGGCGTTGTACAGCTGCGAGGACTGGTCCGAGGGGGGCCCCAGGGAGGACGAGAGCAGGTTGAACTGGGAGGGCAGGTGGCGGGAGGCCGACTCCTGGGCGCTGCGGTAGGCCGAGCTCTGGGAGGGCAGCCCGGTGCCCAGCACGGCGCTGCCCAGCCGGTCGAAGCTCAGGGAGGAGGGCACGCTGGCCTGGGAGGGTTTGATGTGCAGCAGCGGGTCGTGCGGGGACAGCAGCCCGTTGGAGCTGGGGCTGAAGGCGGCGTCCGGCAGGCTGAGCGAGGAGCTGACCGGGAAGCTGCGCCCGCTGAAGGAGGCCGGGTGCTGGTAGGCCGACAGCGCCGAGGATGACGGGAAGGTGCCCGAGCCGGGGATGGCGCCCGAGATGAAGAGCTCAGCCGGGGCCGGCGTGTGCATGGCTGGGGGAGAACGGGGGGCGGGTCAGAGACAGGAGCGGCACCCGCCTGCACCCACATCCCCCGCCTGGGACGGGGGGCACTCACAGGCACCCAGGGGCCTCTGCCCCAAGGCCCCCTTGGGGAGATCTGGGACCTACAGTGGGGCTGGGGTTTGAGTCCAGTCCAAGCCCGGCTGGAGAGGGGGTTGAACAGGGGTTGGGGATAAGGGGGGCAGCCAGGGCCTGGCTGAGGGGCGGGGCTAAAGGGGGGAGCCCAAGCCTGGCTGAGGGGCGGGGCTACGGCGGGCAGCCGGGGCCTGGCTGAGGGGCGGGGCTAAGGCGGGCGGGCGGGGCTAAGGCGGGCAGCCAGGCCTGGCTGAGGGGCGGGGCTAAGGTGGGGGCTGGAGCCTGGGCCTAGCTGGAGGCAGGGCTAGAGTGGGGCATGCCCCGCCCCTGCTGACAGTGTCCCTGTACAGGCCCCGCCCCCTGAGGGGGGTCTCCCCACCCCCACATACCTGTCTGCCAGGAGGGGGTGCGGAACTGGGAGAGCAGTGAGGAGGCCGAGGGGCCGGGCTGGGGGGCCCGCGACTCCAGCGCCGAGATGAGGTTCATGACGGAGGCATCGGGGGTGGCGCTGCTGGCGTGATGGAGTCCGGTCTCGAAGAGCCCCGAGAGACCTGGGGGGAGAGACAGTGAGGAGGGCACAGACGGACGGTGGAGGGGCAGACGGACAGACAGGGGAAATGGGACAGACAGATGGGGGAGGGGCAGATGGGCAGGGCAGACGGGGACAGAGTCAGGCAGGGGCAAGACAGATGGACAGACGGGGGATAGAGACGGGGAGATGGGACAGACAGACAGACGGGAGCAGGGCAGACAAACAGACCGGGGACAGAGACGGAGAGATGGGACAGACAGACCGGAGACAAAGACGGGGAGATGGGACAGACAGATGGGAGCAGGGCAGACAGACAGACCGGGGACAGGGCAGATGGACAGACCGGGGACAGAGACAGGGGCAGGTCATTGTGGGAGTGCTGGCAGGACAGACTGACAGAGGGGGACAGGCAGAGAGGGGAGAAGAGCGGGAGGGAGGACAGACAGGCGGAGGGCACCAGACCTACGGATAAAGGGGGCAGAGCCGGGGGAGGGGCAGGTGGCCACGCAGACAGCCAGGGACAGGCGGACGAGGGGCCACAGAGAGACAGGTGGGCGGGAAGGAGAAGACACACTGCAGGAGGGGCACACGGCCAGGAGGACGGACGGACAGACACGCAGGGGGAGGGGCACACGGCCAGGAGGACGGACGGACAGACACATAAGGGGAGGGGCACACGGCCAGGAGGACGGATGGACGGACACGCAGGGGGACAGGCACACAGCCAGACAAACAGACATGGACACACGGACAACGGCCGGACACACGAGCGGGAGAAGACGGAGACGTACCTGCGGGGTGGTGGTTCGTGGCGTAGCCCTGCAGGGGGTGGGGGGCGGCGTAGGCCTGGCGGTGCAGAATATCCGTGTCGGGATGGGACGTCCGGGACCCGCCGTACACCAGGCTGGGGGCGAGGGAGGGACAGCGTCAGTGACAGTCATGCCCCCGCACACCCTGCCTCCAGCTCCCAGGGGGCAGGACATGGGGCCTGTCCTCTCTAGGGGGCGCCAGCTCCCATCTGGCCCCAGGGCAGGGACAGGCTGGTGCAGGGTGGCAGGGAATGGGGCCTGGGGCCTTTCCCCTTGGCGGGGGGGAGAGGGGGGCGCCAGCCCCGTCAGTGATCCCTCTGCCGTGAAGAAGGGGCTTTCACCAGGGATTCCCCCCCCTCCACGTGTGTCTCCCCCCCTCAGTTGTGTCTCCCCCCAGCATGCGCTGGAGAAGCAGAACCCGCTCCATGGATCCCCCCTCCACAGCCCCACGGCTCCTCGGAGAAGCGGGAAGATTTCCCTCCATCCCCCTCCCAGCATCTGGCACAGGAGTGTGGTGACAGAAGGGCATTCTGGGAAACGTAGTCCCTGGCCCTGGCCACAGATGTCTGATCCCCCCCCCCCCCCCACTCCCCCGGCACTTTCCAGCTTCGCTGACGGCACTGGAAGGAGCCTGGCACCAAAACGGAGCCGCAGAGCTCCCCCCATCCCTGCCATGCCCCGCCCCGCCCTGCCAGTGCCCCTCACTCCTGACCTGCAACCCCCTGCTCCCCCCAGCCCTGCCCTGCCCCCCCAGCCCTACCAGTGCCCCTCACTCCCGACCCGCAGCCCCCTGCTCCCCCCAGCCCGGCCCTGCCCCCCCAGCTCTGCAGGTGCCCCTCACTCCAGACCCGCAGCCCCCTGCTCGCCGGGCCCTGCTCCCCGAGCTCTGCCGGTGCCCCTCACTCCAGACCCGCAGCCCCCTGCTCGCCCGGCCCTGCCCCCCCAGCTCTGCCGGTGCCCCTCACTCCAGACCCGCAGCCCCCTGCTCGCCCAGCCCTGCCCCCCCAGCTCTGCCGGTGCCCCTCACTCCCAACCCGCAGCCCCCTGCTCGCCTGGCCCTGCCCCCCCAGCTCTGCCGGTGCCCCTCACTCCCGACCTGCAGCCCCCTGCTCGCCCGCCCTGCCCCCCCCCAGCTCTGCCAGTGCCCCTTACTCCCAACCCGCAGCCCCCAGCTAGCCCAGCCCTGGGCTTCCCTCCATCCCCGAGAGGTGTGAAGACAGATTTAGATATTTCCAACCACCTACTAAGCAGAGAGAACTGCCCAGCTGGGAACCGTACCCCGATCAGATCCTAAGCTCTGCCCAGCAAGTACACCCCCTCTCCCCGTCACAAGAGAACCCAGGAGTCCTGGCTCTCAGCCACCCCCTGCTCTAACCACAGAACTCCTCCGCTCACAGCACTGAACCGCTCGGACTCTCCGTTCCTCCTGGCGCCCATGGGCCACGGTGGGGCACGCAATGCTGCCAAGGCCCACGCTGGACAGGCGCAACCAGGAGCTGAGGGATCCATGCACCATGCAGCCAAGGCACGGCCCAGGCTGCAGGGCCCTGGGGCATGCAGCCCCTCGATGCAACCGGCTGCGGACGGATGCAGGCATGAGCCACGGCAAAGCTGCAGCTTCTACAGAGAGGCATATGAACGTGCCAGGCGCATGCAGAATGAGGTATGCGCCGTGGCACGAATGCATGGGATTTGCCAGGGTCCAGGCCCGCTGAGCGATGCATGCACTGCGGTAAATCCATGCACTACGTGGCTGCAATCCCCTGTAGAAGGGCGGATGCAACAGGCAGTGAATGCAGGGGCTGCGCTAAGGTGCCCCTGCTTTGAGAGAGAGATGCAGGCACCACAGCAATTGCATGCATCATGGGATGCGACCTGCTGCAGAGAGACGCATGCACAATTGCATGCATCATGGGGCTGTGACCTGCTGCAGAGAGATGCATGCACAATTGTATGCATCATGGGGATGTGACCTGCTGCAGAGAGATGCATGCACAATTGCATGCATCATGGGGATGCGACCTGCTGCAGAGAGATGCAGACATCACAGCAAATAGATGCATCACTCAGGTGCAAGAGAGTTGCAGCTAGCATGGAAAATGCATGCACCATATGGATACAACTGCCTGCAAACACAAGCAAAGGAATGTCCTATGAGGCAAACCTCCCTGTGGTAGGATACACACCCATGCAGGAAATGCATGCACCCAGGGACCTCCTGGCAGAAAAATGCATGCACCACTGTAAATGCACAGGCCTCGGAGGTGCAAAAACCCACAGAGAGCTGCCTGCACCCTTGCAAATGCCTTCACCAAGCAGGTGCGTGCCCCATGTGGTAAATGTCTGCACCATGCTGGGGAGCAACTGCTTGCAGAGAGATGCAAATGCATGCATTATGCACATGCAACTGCCTGCAGCAGGATGCATGCGCCATGCAGCAAACGTCTGGGCTGGGCAGGGGCCCGCACCTGCAAGGGAAGGGGTGTGCCACACAGGTGCAACCATCAGCAAGAGGGTGCAGGCGGCACCGAAAAGTCCCTTCACCATCCAGAGGCAACTGCGTCTACCATGCACGCCCCAGACAGCACCCCAGCGCATCTCTGCGCTGTGCAGCAGATGCAGGGGCCATGTCGGGGGGTTCTGCTCGCTGAGAGATGCCTGCACCTCCCCACCCGCCTCCAGGACACATGCAGCTGAGCCCCAGCATGCACCGAGGCAGCAGTGCAGCCGGCAAGCAGGCCAGGCGGGCACCACCCTGCACAGCCCCCCCCCGAAACGCCCGAAACGCATCCCACAAGCAGGCAAGAGCCCAGTCTCTGAACCCCAATGCCCTGCCCCCAATCCCACTAGGCCCCACTCCCACAGAGGAGTCCTGGCTCCCAGCCCTCACCCCCCCACTCTAACCACTAGACCCTTCTCCCCTCCCAGAGCTGGGGTTAGAACCCAAGAGTCCTGGCTCCCAGCTGCCCCCCCCCCGCTCTAACCACTAGACCCTCCTCCCCCACCTTCCAGCTCCTGGAACCAGCAGCTTCCACTCACGGGGGCTCTGCTCGGGGGTGTCACACAGAGATTGGTGCCAGAAGGGCTTCTGGGGGGCAGAACGCAGACGCCACTGGGGGTGTGGGGAACAGCCAACGCCTGGGGGGGACTGCGTCCCGTCTCCCCTCCAGGGTGGGTGGGAGGTCACACGCTCACCGCCGCCCCCTGCCCAGGGGGACACCCCCCCCCAGCCCTCATTCTGTCAGGGGAGCAGCCCAGAAACCCACAAACTCATCACACACCTGGGTGTTGGGGGGGACGCAGGCTCCTGCCCCCCATGCTGGAACCAGTGGGGCCGGCCACAGGGGGACAGAGCTGAGCCAGAGGAAAAGAAACCCCCTCCCCCAATGGCCTCCCCACGCACCTCCCTTTCCCCCAAACATTTTCTCACCCCCCCCACGCACTCCCCCCCACCAATGCAGTCGCACAGCACAACTCCGCAGGGGGGCAACTCTCAGACCCATGGTCCACAGAGAGACACCAAGAGCCAGGGAAGGTCAGAGCCTGCAGCAAAGCCAGGGAGAGAACCCAGGAGTCCTGCCCCCCGCCTCCCCTGTGGTAACCACTAGACCCTACTCCCCTCCTAGAGCCGCGAGAGAACTCAGGAGTCTTGCCCCCCCTGCCCCCACTGTGGTAACCACTAGACCCCAACCCCCTCCCACAGTCAGGAGAGAACCCAGGAGTCCTGGCTCCCAGCCCACCCATGCTCTAACCACTAGATCTTACTGCTTCAGACACGTTCAGAGAAAGATCTCTCAGCCTGAGATGTCATGGTACCTTCTAACGCCTCAGGGCTTCCTTGGGCCTAAGGTACAGGGACCATACACCGGGTGCAGGGAGATGTGGCCACCCCTGGGGTGGGGCACAGCTGCTGGAGAACAGCTGGGCAGCATGGGTCCCCCCCAGTTGCAGCTATGGGACTCCTGAGTTCTATTCCTGACTCAGGGAGGGGAGGGGTGTCTAGTGGTTTGAGCTGGGGAGTGGGCCTGGGAGCCAGGACTCCTGGGTTCTGTCCCCAGCTCCGGGAGAGGAGTGGGGTCTAGTGGTTAGAGCGGGGCGGGGGGAGAGCTGGGAGCCAGGACTCCTGGGTTCTGTCCCTGGCTGTAGGATGGGAAGGGGTTCTAGTGGTTTGGAGCTGGGGGAGGAGGGGAGAGCTGAGTGCTAGGACTCCTGGGTTCCATTCTTGACTCGTCGTCTGACCTGGGGGGTCTGCACTTGGTCTCTAAGGGGGGGTTCCCGGAGCCCCTCCACCAGCGGCTACACCCCCAAATGCCTCCCAGCACCCCGGTGTGGGTTGGTGCTGCCCAGGGCCTGGAAAAGGCCCCGCTTATCCCAGCCCCCCACCCTGGCCCCATCCCCATCCCCTGCTCTCTAAGAGGCCTATTGGGGGGCAGGGGGATCCTCATCCTCCGCCTCCCCAGCTGGGGGGGGGCCCCAGGGTCCTGACAACCGCCCCGTGCCAGATGGGCCGGGGAAGGGGCCCCCCTCTCCGAAGCTGAGCCCGGCTTGGCACAGGTGTGTGCAGGGGGGGGACGGGGGACGACCCTGGGCCCGCCACCCCCGTGCACGGAGTTGGGGGGGCTCCCTTCCCCGCACCCCCGTCCCCATGCAAAGGCTTGGGCCCCCCCAATGCACCCTCGCCCCTCCCTTTTCCCGGGGGGGCCCAATCCCGGCAGGCCGCGGCGCCACCCCCATTGCGCCGCGCCCGGGTCCCCCCGCGCCCTCTCCAAGCCGGCGCCGTGCGCCCCCGGGGCCGCTCACCTGGCTTTGGCCGAGCGCTCGTAGCTCCATCCCGGGCCGGCGCCCAGCGGGTCCCCGAAGCCGGCGCTGGGGTAGTTCCTGTCCATGGGGCCGGCGGCGGAGGGGCGCAGGGCGCGCGCCCCGGGGGCCCCCAGGTGCCGCGCCTCGGCCTGTGCGCCCCGGCGCGTCCCCTGCAGGGGCGGGGGGGGGCTCGGCGGGGAGGGGGGCTCGGGAGGGGGGAGCTGCCGGAGGGGGGGGGTCCCCCCGCCGCTGCGCCCTCCGCTGCCCCCGGCCGGGGCCCGCCCGCCTGGCTGGCTCAGGCCCCGGGCTGGCGGCGCTGGCGCTGGGGCTGCGGGAGGCGGCGGCCGCTGGCGAGGCGGATCATGGTGCAGCCATGTTCGCTGGGTGTCTCTGTCCGCCCCGCTTCCTCCCACAATCCCGTGCTGGGGGGAGGAGAAGGGGGGGAATGAGACAGAGACGGGGGAGGAGGGAGAGAGACGGGGGGGGGGGGTCGTCGGGGATGGAGGGAGTGTGGGGCGGGGAGACTGGAGGAGGGTGGGAGTGGGGCAGAGACGGAGGAGAGAGGGAATGGGGGGAATGGGGTAGGGTGGAGGAGGAGAGAAGGGTCAAGGAAGGAGGGAGTGGGGCAGAGAGGAGGAGGGAGGGGTGGGGCAGGAGGGAGTGGGGCAGAAAGAGAAGGAGGGAGGGGATGGGGCTGAGAGAGGAGGGAGGGGTGGGGCAGGAGGGTGTGGGGCAGAGAGAGAAGGAGGGAGGGGATGGGGCCGAGAGAGGAGGGAGGGGTGGGGCAGGAGGCAGTGGGGCCGAGAGAGGAGGGAGGGGTGGGGAAGGAGGGAGTGGGGCAGAGAGAGAAGGAGGGAGGGGATGGGGACGAGAGAGGAGGGAGGGGATGGAGGGAGTGGGGCAGAGAGGAGGAAGGAGGGGTGGGGCAGGAGGGAGTGGGGCAGAGACAGAGGAGGATGGTGGATGGAGGATCAGGACGACAGCTACATACTTGGTACCTGTGCCACACACACACACACACACACACACACACGTGTGCAACATGCAGCAGCCCACCACATACACACACACGTGCGTGACGCCCCCCCCACAAATGTGTTTGTGCAACGAACAAAACCCCTCACTTGTGTCTGCGTCTTTCCCGCCAGCCCATCGCAGGCGTGTGCAGTGTGAACACACACACAGGTGTGCGATCTCAGACACACAGCATGGAGCACAGGGCGGAGGCTGCTGTGGGGACCCCCCGACTGCCACCCCATGCTCTCCCCACAGGCCCTCCGGCTAAGGGCCCCCCCGGCAGAGTTGGGGGGGCACGACTCATTGGAACCTATTTGCCCAAGGACTGGGGCGGGCTGGGGTGGGGTTTGCATGTGAGGCCTGAGGGTGGAGCCCAGAAAATGTGAGATGGGACCCAGGCATCCAGGGGCTGATCCTGCCGCACCCCCTTACAAACAGGGTCCCAAGCTGGCCCCTGCTATAGGCCAGGCCCCTTGGTCCGCCTTGGCCTACGAACAACACAGGGGATATGGCAGCCTCTGGCGGGAGGGGGCGAAAGGAGGGACTACGAGTCCCATCATGCACTGGGAGGAAGGAAGCGGGAGGCTTGGAATGAAGCGGAAGCACTGCATGCTGGGAGCTGTAGTTCCAGGGAGGGGGAGCTGGGTTAGAGGCCTTCCCGCCATGCTCCTACTCGAGGCCTTATTGGCTGAGCTGAGCTGCCTGTCTGTCTCCTACCCACCGATCCGCTCCAACGTAGGGGCGGGACCCGCTGCTGCAGAGGAATGATAGGCAGAGCAAGAGGCCAATCCGTGGCCTGCAACCTTCCCTTCCCCCAAACTGGGGCCTACAGGGCCTCAGTGCCCCTCATCTGGGGATCAGGCTGCCCTGCAAGCCACAGCGTCAGGGGGCCCATGGTGCACACTGGGTTTCCACGTGCAAGGCATAGCTGGGCGTGCACCAGCACCATTCACACCCCAGTCGCAGGGGGCCAAGGCCTGACTCATGAAACAGTTTGCACAGATGCACCAGCGTCCCCGCGACCCCCGGCGGGGCCCAGCCCCCGGCCGGCGGGCGCACCAGCGTCCCCGCGACCCCCGGCGGGGCCCAGCCCCCGGCCGGCGGGCGCACCAGCGTCCCCGCGACCCCCGGCGGGGCCCAGCCCCCGGCCGGCGGGCGCACCAGCGTCCCCGCGACCCCCGGCGGGGCCCAGCCCCCGGCCGGCGGGCGCACCAGCGTCCCCGCGACCCCCGGCGGGGCCCAGCCCCCGGCCGGCGGGCGCACCAGCGTCCCCGCGACCCCCGGCGGGGCCCAGCCCCCGGCCGGCGGGCGCACCAGCGTCCCCGCGACCCCCGGCGGGGCCCAGCCCTGGTGGCGCAGCAGGAGCGGCTCTTCCCACAGGTACAACCATACGCCCCGCTGTGGGAAAGGGGGCCGGCTGGGGCAGGCTTTGCATGCCTGGGAGCACTCAGCCGGCAAGAGTGGCCCTGTGAGACACGCCCTCACCCCCAGACGCAGGACACGGCGGGTTTTAGCAAATGGCTGGCGCTTTATTTTGCTGACAACAATCCCGGCGTGGGAGGCGGGGTCCCAGCCCCGGTGCAGCAGGCTCCAGGGGGATCGGGGCCGGGTGACCCTCACGGGTCAGCGCCATCCCCGGCCAGCTCCTCTGTGCCGCCGAATGGGATAGTTCGGGCTCCAGAGGGCTGGGGGGCCAGGTGCACTCCCCGTGCCCTGCACTCTGTCAGGCACCACTTGCGACACATGCGTGCGCTTGTGCCTTGCACACACGCTTCATCCTCACACTCACCCTGTCACACACGTGCACACCACCCGGCGTGCTTGTGCCCCCTCACTCCTCCACACACAGACTTGTGTCTCGCCCGCGTGGATGCGCTTACCTGCCGTCTCTCACTCATCCATTCCCACCACACATGCCCCCGTGTCTGGCACACTCACCCATCCCCGTTGCACATGCCCCAGCCTCACACACTCATCCCATATATGCCCCAATGTCCCCCATCCTTGCACACTCCCTCCACTTCATACACCCCTGTGTATCACATATGCCCCCCGGCCTCACACACTCACCCCACATCACACTCACATGCACCCTCATGTCTCTCACTCACGTGCACCCATGTGCCTTACATACACACCTCCATCACATGCGCCTCCCAGCCTTGCACACTCACCCCCATCCCATGTGCCTCCTGCCTTGCACCCCCTTTGCAAGCACCCCTGTGCCTCATGCATGCACTCACCTCGCACACTCACCCCTGTGCATTCACCCCACTTGCACACTCACCATGCCTCTTGCACATTCATCCACACACTCATCCCATCTCCCTCCCAGCAGCGATCCAGTGGCTGTGGGTCTGATCAGTGGGGCTGGGCAGAAGAGCTGGGAGCCCTGGGGGTGCAAAAGAAAATCATGTCACACACTGGGTTCCAGGCAAAGAGGACATAAGTTTGCTCCCCCCCATTTGCAAACAGCCCCCCGAGACCCGCGCAGCCCTGGGCTTGAGATTCACCGAGCCCTGCCTGCACCAGCCGACGTTGATGGGGGCCCCGATCTCAACTTGGGGGCGGGGGTGTCTGTGTGCCTGAGGACGGGCTGATTGGGGGGCAACACCGACCCCACACCCGGCCAAAGCTGGGGGGCCCTGGTGCTGCACAGACCCCAGTGAGACCATCCCGGCCCTAAAGGGCTGCCACACGAAACACACTAAAAATTATTTACAGATGGGGAAAATGTGGCACAGAGCGAGGAAGAGAGAACACCCAGGAGTCCTGGCTCCCAGCCCCCGCAGCTCTAAGCCAGACAGACAGACAGACAGACAGACATCCGAGCGGCCCCCACCTGGGATAGGGTGGCGGGGGCGCGTCGTGGACTCCCGATGCCTCCAGTGCCTCCTGGTACGAGGGCAGCCCGGGGGGGCCCAGAGGCTTGGGGTCCCCAGGGAGGCAGGTCAGGGGCATGTCAGGGTTCAGGGGGACGTGGATGCTGTGGGGGAGACAAACAGGGGTTATGGGGGGCACACACTCCTCCTCCCCCGCAAATCCACCTGGGGGACGTCACCTCAGCACCTCCCCCGTGGGCCCTGTGCCCCTCCCGCCCCTCCCCTGGGGGTGCTGCGGCCCCCTCCCCCAGCTCCTGCCCCCTCCCCCCCAGGCCTTGCTGGGCCCCCCCATTACCTGTGCTGCCTGCGCTCCTTGGACCGGTACTTGACCCAGTACATGGCAACGACGCCGACCATGATCATCAGCACCAGCCCGGCCACCAGCCCGGCCACCAGCCCGGCCACGTCCAGCCCGGGGCTGTCTGCGGAGGGCGCGGGGGGGGGGGGGTGTTAGCAGAGAGGAGACCCCATGTCTCTAGGGGCAGCAGCTCCCACCCGGCCCCAGGGCGGAGACTGGCTGGCTCAGGGGGGCAGGGAACGGGGCACAGGGGAGGGGGCACCAGCTCCCACCCGGCCCCAGGGCAGAGACTGGCTGGCTCAGGGGGCAGGGAATGTGGCCTGGGGCCTTTCCGCTCTAGGGGGCGCCAGTTCCCACCCGGCCCCAGGGCAGAGACTGGCTGGCTATGGGGGGGCAGGAATGGGGCACGGGGCCTTTCCCCTCGAGGGGGCACCAGCTCCCACCCAGCCCCAGGGCAACGACTGGCTGGCTCAGGGGGGCAGGAATGGGGCACGGGGCCTTTCCGGAGGGTGCCGGCTCCCATCCAGCCCCAGGGCGGGGACTGGCTGGCTCAGGGGAGCAGGGAATGCGACATGGGGCCTGTCCCCTCTAGGGGGGCGGCTCAGACTCACCTGAGCTCCCGCCTTTCCCGTTGTGGGGGTAAGTGTTCCAAAAGGCTTTCTGGGGGGGACGAACACAAGGGATGGGTGGTTAATAAAGGGGGTACAGCTATTCTGCTCCCCCCCCCCCCATCTGCCTCCACCCTCCATTTAGAGCCCCTTAATCACTAAACCCCATCCCCTACCAGGAGTCCTGGCTGCCAGCCCACCCCCACACTCCAACCACTAGACCCCACTCCCCTCCCAGCACCAGGGATTGAACCCAGGAGTCCCAGCCCCCCAGACCTCTAACCCATCATGAAAGGGAAAGGGGGCAAATTCACAGGTCATGCCACACAGTGAGGGTTGGCGGGGGGAACGCTGTGCCACAGGATTTCACGGCTGGTCCAGAGCTCTTTGGGTTTGCAAGAAGGGTGGGAGAGTCCTATTGCGCTTGGTCCTGCGGAACTCCCCGACACAAGGCCCCAGAGGCGGGGCGGCAAGCAGGGCTCTCCTGACCCCTAAGTAAGGAGGCCTGGGGTGGGGGTGGGGGGGAAAGACTTCCCCGGCAGGGCAGGTTACCTGGTAATGACATGGTTTATGGTGCTGGGCCTGTACCTGCTCAGAGATGGGATGCTGAGCTAGATGGGGGTGATCGGGGGGGGTACCAGGCTGGCTGGGGTAACCTCAGAGCTGCCTCACCCCCACAAAATGAGGGAGAATCCCCCTCGCCCTGGAGCAGTACAGGTATTAGGATCTCAGACCTCAATGCCGCAGGGCCCCTCACCCAAACCCCAGACCCGGGTGACGCACCCACCCCCACGTGGCTGGGAAGGAATTTACCTGCCCCCAGGGAGACAGGGGTGGGAACCCAGGTGTCCGGGCTCTGGGATCCTTCCCTGAGACATGGCTCCCCCAACCCCCCCCCCATGGCACCCAAGTCCCCTGCCCCTCTGCAGCCTCCTGGGCCCCCGTGCCCCCTCAGCTCCCTGTGCGCCCCCCCCACCCCGGTACTCAGCTGTTGCAAAGTCGTTCTCAAAGACTTCCCGGGCCTCCTCGTAGTTGCAAACCTCCTCCCAGCACTCGCGCTCCAGGTTCCCCGGCGTCACCAGCTCGAAGTCCCAGTGATTGTAGAGGAGCCGGCGCCCCAAGAACCCCTGTGCGGTGTCTGCACCCAGAAACACTGGAGAAGGGGGGGAGAATGGGGCTCAGGATGCCTGGGTTCTCTCCCCCACTCTGGGAGGGGAGTAGGGTCTAGGGGGTCCAGATTTAGGGCACCTAATGGGTCGGGAGGGGGAGGGATTCAGCCAGGATCCTGAGTTGCTCCCTCTCCCAGGGTCTGGGACCCCCATTAAAGTCCCCCCCCACACACACACACACTCTTACCTTGTCCCGCCGGTGATGCATGGGGCTGCTGCCTGTGGGGGGTGCTGGAAAAGGCAGAGGCGAAAGCCTGGCCCAGCAGGAGCAGGACGGGTGCCCTCAACATGATGGGGTGGGGGGGACAGGGGACCTATAATGGGTGGAGGGGGGCAAAGTCAGGGTAGGGGGGCAGCCAGCCCAGCATCCCCTGGTGCCCCTTCTCCATCACCCCTGGAGTTGGGCACCCCCCACTCCACAATCCACAACTGGTACCAGGCTGACACCCCCAAATCCACCCACTGTGTTACCCCAAATCCCCCCTGCTCCTGGTGCAGTGAATCCCATCCCCTGATTCCTACACCACCCCAAATCCACCCCATCCCCAATTCCTCTAGCACTCCCAAATCCACCCCCTTCCTAAACCCCCATTCCCGAATTCCAATACCACCCCAAACCTCTCTCAACCCCCCATCCCCCCAGCATCCCCAAATCCACCCGTCCCCTGACTTATCTAGCACCCTCAAAAATCCACCCCCATCCCCAGTCCCTTTAGCACCCCCATATCTACCCCAGCACCCCCAGACCACGCTCCCACCCCCTATCCCGGCCCCAGACCCTCCCTTGTCACCTCCGCCCCGCACCACACCACAGGGAAGTGCCCGGAGTTCACTAGTTCCCGGTTACCGCCCCCCCCTCCCCGGCCAGGGCCCCCCCCGAAGCAGCCAGCTCAGGCCCGGACCCCCGGGGGAAAGTTTCCAAGCGAACCCCGAGCCTGACCTCACCTGCCGTCCGGCCGGGAAGGGGCAGGGCCGGCCGGGAAGGAGAGGCCGGCCAGAAAGGGGGGGCGGGGGGCTCTGCCCGTAACCCAGCCCCCCAGGAGCGGTCCAGCTGTGTGGGGCTGATCCCAGGGGAGCGCGGCGAGCGGGGGCCCGAACAGCTCGAGGTTCCCAGGGACCCGGACGCCTGGGTTCTTGTTTTGGACAGAGACAGCAGCTCCAGCCCAGGTGAGGGCGGGGGAGGGTCCAAAGGTCACATGGCGGGGGAGGGGCAGGTGCAGCCTGGACAGGTGGATGCCAGGTGCCGGGGGAGGGGATTCCCAGGGAATTCTGGGGGGCAGCGTGGGAGGCTCCTGGGGGGCAGGTGCCAGGAGGTTGCACGGGGAGATCCCGGGAGGGGGGCAGGTGCCGGGGGTGCTGGGTGGGGGGAACCTGGAGGAGCAGGTGCTGGAAGGGGTGTGTAGGGGATCGGGGGGGCAGGTGCCAGGAGGTTGCATGGGGAGATCTCGGGGGGGCAGGTGCCGGGGGTGCTGGGTGGGGAGGAGTCTGGAGGAGGAGCAGGTGCTGGGAGGGGTGTGTAGGGGATCGGAGGAGGGGGCAGGTGCCAGGGGGCGGTGTGGGAGGATCCCAGGGGGGCAGGTGCCAGGAGGTTGCATGGGGAGATCCCGGGGGGGGGGGGCAGGTGCTGAGGGGCTGTGTGGGGAGATGCGTGGGGGGATCCCGGGGGGGCAGGGCTTGGAGGGCTGTGCAGGGGGGGATGGGGTGGGAAATGGTGCTAGGAGCCCAGTAGACGCGGTGGGGTGGGGGGGGTGAAGGAGTCGGGGGTCAGGCAGCGGGGACCCTGCATGGGCAGGCGCAGGACTCAGGTGAGGGGCGCTGCGCATGTTGCCAGCCTGGGCGTCCTTCGCCCCACCCCGCAGGGCTGGGGCCGCAGCCAGGTGGGGAGACCCCCCCCCACCGTGACCTTTCCATGTAATGAGCCTGTTTGTGAGGGCACGACATGGGATTGGAGGGCTGGGCCGGGACTCTGGGGGCGGGGGGTAGAGCAGGGGGGCTGGGAGCCCGGACTCCTGGGTTCTCTCCCCAGCTCTGGGAGGGGAGGGGAGGGGGAATCTAGTGGTTAGAGCCGGGGGGAGGGGGCTGGGAGCCAGGACTCCTGGGTTCTCTCCCTGTCTTGGGAGACTGACTGAAAATGGGGGGGAGGCTCCTGGCACCACCTCTGAGCCCCCGCTTTCCCCGGCGGGGGGAGCAACCCGCACCGGAACCCTCCCGTCGGGTCCCGTTTGCAGGCCGGCCGGAGTTCTAGGCTGCACCGCGCGGGGATATGTGCGGGTGCTCCACTTCCGGCCGGCTCCACTTCCTGTTTCCGGCGCGGTGGGGGAGAGGTGAGGCGAGGCGAGGCGAGGCGAGGCTGACCTTGGGGCGGTAACCAGGAAACCCTCGGGATGTGACGGGGGTGGGGGAGGGTCCCCCCTGGAAACGGGTCCCCCCGTCCCTCCCCCACCCGGTATGGGGGGGGTCCCCCCTGGAAACGGGTCCCGCGCCCCCATTCCTCCCTTGGGCGTGGGGTGACCGGCCCACGAACCCCCCCAATGTATGTGTTGCTCGGGGGGGTCCCCTAAGGCACCAGCCCCCTCCTGACCCCCCCCGGCATGATGCACCCTGACAGCCCCCCACCAAACGCCCCCCCCCCACGAGGGACACTGTGGTCTGCCTAGCCTGGGGGGGAGGGGGGGTGTCCTGCACCTCATCCCTCCGCCAGCCCCGATCCACCCCCCTATGGGGCGGCCGCCCCCCATCCTGCAGCTCGCGAGAGCGTTCAGGGAAAGGGTGTCTGCTACACTGGGCCGAATCTGGGCAGCGCCCCAGCGCCCTCAGGGGAGTGGGGGAGGCGTGTGGGAGGATGGGGGGGGCTTCCCGCTGTCCCTGGCTGCAGAGGGACAGCCCCCCCCCCCTCAAGAGCTGCCTGGAGCGGGACCCAAGGGGTAGTTGTGTTGTCTTGCCCGTGTTTCAACAGGGCAAAGGACGCGCCCCGGGAACAACGGGGCCGTCGGCCTGACTGGGAGCCCGCGCCTGGTGCGGGTCTCGGTGCATCCGGCGTTAACGGAGGGAAACGTGATTGATGCCAGTCAACGTGGGCTTTCGGAAAACAGGTCCCGTTGGACGAGCTTGAGACCTGTGTTTGCCGAGATCGCCGGGAAGGGGCGTGGATAAAGGTAATGGCACCTGCAGAGCGGATGTCGCCGGCTGTGCGGCCGCTCCCGTGATACCGGATGACGTTTTGGTTAGCAACATTCGACTGATCTCAACTTTACCACGGCCCCCGTGACGTGGGCGAAAAACTGCCTATCTGCTAGATCGCAGGGTGTAAACGGGGCATCATCATTGAGCGGGTGTGTTTCCACTGGGGTCTTTCAGGGGTCAGGCTCTTTGCTATTTAACACCTTTACCATTGACCTGGCGTCTCGGATCCACAGGACGGGGGCTGCCTCCCTCCCCCCCACCAGCTTTGGAATGGTGACAAAGTGGGAAATTTCCTAATCTTTGGTGTGAATATTGTGGGTGCCTCAGTTTCCCCGTGTGCTGCATGTTGGACTAGGTCAAGGGAAAAGGTTCTTCCATCTTTCCGGAGACCCAGAGGACCAGGTGTGATTGTCTGGCTGCCTGGGCCCACGCCCATGGAGAACCCCCAAGACAATGCCTGGACGTCGGGTGCCTAGCAGCCTAGAATCACTCCTGACTAATCAGAGGGTGCATTGCTCCCTTTGGGCGTGTCTCCCCCCCAGGGGTCCCATTCAGGGGGACTCGCTGCAGGGAGCTCACGGCGTGATGCAGGGGGGCTGCAGGCTCTGAGGTCCGGTCCCAGGAGGCGGGGAAGCCAAGGGGCTCACCCCAGGGAGAGAGAGAGCGACCTGCGAGGAGGATTGGCATGCTGAGGGGGGTCTTCCTGGGCCTGTGACTTGGTGTGACAGAGCACCAGGCCTGTGACTCTGTGACCGGTGGTAGCTAGGGGATGGTTGGCGAGTGCATTTGGTGGGCGGTTGGCTGCTGAAGGCACCAGCAGTGTCTTGCAGTGGTAAAGCAAGGGAAGAAGGAACCAGCAAGGGCATGGTGTATAGCCATCTCCCTGCCTAGGACCCTGCCAGCCTGTGCAGGCAGAGAGGGTTAGGCCTTGGGAAGCTCAGCCAGGCAGAGCAGCGAAAGCATGAACTGCAGTTGGAGGCATGGAGGGGGTAAGAGGACCCGCCGACGGGTAAGCGGGGAGAGGGCCCCAAAAAGGGCAGGGTGAGCAATCAGCTTCCTGCCGAGGTGCTGATGGGGAACGATTTGGAAGACTGGCAGGGCAGCACCCGGAGCCAGGGCCACCCTCCCTGCCCTGGCACTGAGCTTATGCCCAGCTTGGGACCCTCCGACTGAGGGAAAGTGAGCTATCGGGGACAGGGCTCCAGGCTTTGTCCCGAGGTGGGGAAACTGAGGCACAGCCAACGTGGGCTGCCAGCGAGCTGGGCCAGGTTCCGCTCCCTACCCCAGTAGCTGAATTCCAGACCAAGCTGCAGAAGGATCCCTAATTAGAGAAGCTGAGGACCTTTGCTGGCCACAGCGTTGTGGGACCCCTTAGGGGAAGATTCCTGTGTCAGAAATGGGGTGATAGGGGGGCAGCTGCTGGTCCCCCGGAAGCACCGCCACAGGGTGCTGTACCTGACCAGCGCTGGTCCGCTCTCGGGACACCAGGGAATCCAGCGCACCCGGCAGCGGTCGCTGTAGAATTTTTCCTGGCCTGGAGTCTTAGATGCCGTCTGGCAGTACTGCAGGTCCTGTGCCCCTGCCTGGGGGGGAAGGTCCAGCACAAGGGGAGAGCAGCATAGAGGACCCTGCCCATCACAGAGGAACCTTCTAAGAAGGTGGCCATGAACATAGTGGGGCCCCTCAGAAAGGCGGCCCGATCAGGGAAGAAATACATCATGGTAGGGGTAGATTTCGCTACCTGCTACTTAGAGGCGGTGGCGCTGTCCTCTATCAAGGCAGACACCGTGGCAGACGTGCTGCCGACCATTTTCAGCAGAGTGGGGGTCCCCAGCGAGGTCCTTACAGACCTGGGCTCCAATTTCGTGTCAGCCCCGCTCCACGTCTCTGGGAGAAACGTGAGGTCTGGCCCACCTGGGCCTCAGCGTATCCCCCTCAGTTCAACGGGCTGGTGGAGAGGTTTTATGGGACATTAAAGATGACGCTGAGGACGCGTATGGACCAGCATCTGAACAAGTATCTACCCCACCTGCTGTTCGCATACCGGGAAGTGCCCCAGGAATCCACAGGATTCTCCTCTTTCGAGTTGCTGTATGGGAGGAGAGCGAGGGGACCCCTGGACTTGGTGAAGGATGAATGGGAGGGGAAGGCTGCTCCCAGGTTCCCCCGGCCGCTCAGGGGCTTGGCCAGGGGGAACCTCGCCAGGGCCCAAGGGAGGCAGAAGGTCTGGTACGACCGCACGGCACGTGCCCGCTTCTATGCCCCTGG
Organism: Natator depressus; assembly: GCF_965152275.1. Taxonomy (NCBI): domain Eukaryota; kingdom Metazoa; phylum Chordata; order Testudines; family Cheloniidae; genus Natator; species Natator depressus. Next base: position 21,055,465 of record NC_134256.1, on the reverse strand, counting down.
TGGGTCTCTTCCCTGAGCCAGGAATCAATTCCCCTCTCTGCCTCGCTTACCCTGGGCTCGCTAGCCAAGCTGTGCACCGGGTGGAGACAGCTGGAAACACCCATTGGGGTTATGGTTCAGAATCCCTGGGAAAACAGCCAGAGACCTGCAGACCGAGGGCAGAGACATGCTGGCTTTAGGGGTGATGCAGCTGCCCACCAGCCTCTGGGTCTCTCCCGTAGGGTTGGTCCCCAATAAAGACGGAGGTTCGAACCAATTCTGTGTGGACTGTTGGAAGCTCAGTGCCATCACCGTGTCTGATGCTTATCCCATGCCTGGGCCTGATGAGATTCTAGACAAGTTGGCGGGGAGGGTTACCTCACTGCTGTGGATCTCACCAAAGGCTACTGGCCTGTGCCTTTGCACTGAGAGGCCAGGTTCAAATCTGCCTTCACCACCCCAATAGGAAGTGCTTAATTTGTGCCAGGCGCCTCCGGGCTTGGCCGTTCCTGGCCCCGGCGCCTCCGGGCTTGCCACATCAGTTATGAAAGTAAAAAAATTGCTTGAGCCCCAGCATCTCTTTTGTTACAAATTATATAGGGCTTTTTGAGTTCCTGGTCCTACCTTTTGGCCTCAGGGGAGCACCTGCCGCATTCCAGCGCCGGGTGGATCAGTTACTATGCTCTGAAGAAGGCTCTAAGCCAGGGCCTGCTTCTGGTAAACTCAGACTTCAGCAAGTCTTTCCTGGTGTCCCCAATGCCTCAGGCCCAGGGCTGAGCGAGAACCTGTTGCCCTGGAAGCAGAGCTAGGCCACCAGGGAGAAGGGATGCCCGGCCATGGGGTGGGCTCTTAAAAAGCTGCAGCTATATCTATTTGGGGGGCACTTTACTGTGTACACTGACCACTCGCCCCTGACGGGCTGCACCAAATGACGGAGGCTAATGCCAAGCTGCTGAGACGGAGTCTGATCCTCCAGGATCATGAGATGGAGGCAGGCCATGTGAATGGATGTGTAAAAGTTTTGGCAGATGCTTTGTCCCGGAGAGGGGGGGCCTGAGCTTCCCCACGTCACCGGCCGAAGTGACCCTGCTTAGTTCAGTCTCGGGGACAGAGAGGTGACGAAGTGGGAATTTTCGTAATGTTTTATGTGAATGCTGTGTGTGCCTCAGTTTCCCCCGTGTGCTGCTTGTTTGACTAGGTGGGGAGAAAAGGTCGTTTGATCTCTGGAGAGACCCAGGGGACCAGGTGTCATTGATGCCTGGCTGCTGGGCCCCATGCCCATGGAGAACCTGGAAGACGACACCTGGGCATTTGGTGGTTAGCACCTAACAAGCCAGGTGCTGGGTTCCAGACAGTTAAACTGGCTGAGATTCCCTCCAGACTAAACTGGGGGTACGTTGCTCCCTTTGGGGGTGCCAGTCTTCCCCAGGGGTCCCATCCAGCTGGACTCGCTGGGGGAAGTTCCCGGCGTGCCGCAGGGGCGCTGCAGGCTCCTGATGTGGTGCTGTGACCAAAACGGCTAATGCAATCCTGGGGTGTGTAGACGGGCATCTCGAGGCGGGGCAGGGGTTAGCCAGCCCTGGGGCGGTCGTGGCTGGGACCCTGTGTCCCGTCCTGCGGCCCCCACCTTACGGAGGAGGGTGATGAGTTGCAGAGGGGTCGGCAAAGAGCCCTGAGAAGGGTACAGGTGTCAGCAAGAGTCCAGGAGCTGCGGCTATTTAGCGTCATGAGAAGGTGAAGGGGGAACTGGGTCCCTGTCTGTAGGTACCGAGGTGGGACCAAATGCTCAGGCTAGGAGAGGACGGGCTAACACGGGCGGGTCTCTGGCCTGGGTGATCCAGGGGGTCGGACAAGGTGACCACAGCAGATCCATGGGATTCGTGGAAGGTTTGCCCCTTGGGGGACTGATCACAGCTGCATCCCCCATCTGGTCTGGTGATTGGAGGGGGTCCCCCTTTCCTGGCTGGAGGTTGGGGGGGTCTGTCCCCCAGGAGACTGGATCTGGGATCAGTGTGGCCCTGGGACGTAACTGACTCCCTCCCCCAGGGACGCTGAGCCAGGATGACGCGTCACGGCAAGAACTGCACGGCTGGCGCCGTGTACACCTACCACGAGAAAAAAAAGGACACGGGTGAGATTCCACCTGCTGCGAAGAAGGGGCACCGGCTGAGCTGGGGGGGGGCGGTGGAGCCCAGGGCTGGCCTAGCAGGGGCTGTGGGTCGGGAGTGAGGGGCACCGGCTGAGCTGCGGGGGGGCGGTGGAGCCCAGGGCTGGCCTAGCAGGGGCTGCAGGTCGGGAGTGAGGGGCACCGGCTGAGCTGGGGGGAGGCGGGGGGGCGGTGGAGCCCAGGGCTGGCCTAGCAGGGGCTGCGGGTCGGGAGTGAGGGGCACTGGCTGAGTTGGGCGGGGGGGCGGTGGAACCCAGGTCTGGCCTGGCAGGGGCTGCGGGTCGGGAGTGAGGGGCGCCGGCTGAGCTGGGGGTGGGGGTGGGGGCAGGGCCGGGCTAGCAGGGGGTTGCGGGTCGGGAGTGAGGGGCACCGGCCGAGCTGTGGGTGGGGGGAGATCAGCTTCCATCCCTGTGCCCTGACTTTCTCCCCCCCCCCCCACTTTCCAGCTGCCTCTGGTTACGGGACGCAGAACGTCCGTCTGAGCCGAGATGCCGTCAAGGACTTCGACTGCTGCTGCCTGTCCCTGCAGCCCTGCAAGGACCCCGTGGTCACGTAGGTATCAGGGTGCCAGAGGCACCCCCACATGGACGTGGGCCGCCTGGGTCCTGGCAGCTGTATAGAGAGGCACCCGAAAAGGGGAAACAGCCCTTCTGGGTCCTGGCAGCCATGTATTATTCAAACCACCTGATGGTGCTTTAAAGCTGCCCAGCCGCAAGGCCCCCAGCCTGGCAGCCCCCGGGCGGGCAGAGAATCCCTGAGCCGGCGCATCCTGGTCTGCAGGTGGGTAAGCGGGGGTCCGGTCTGTGGGGGGCCTGCGTCTCAGCCTCCTGCCCCTATTTCTCCCCCCCGCCCTCCCCCAGGCCTGACGGATACCTGTATGAGAAGGAGGCCATCCTGGAGTACATCCTGCACCAGAAGAAGGAGATCGCCCGGCAGATGAAGGTAACATCCCTGCTGGGTCCCCGCTGTCCTGCTCCCCTTGGGGGCTGCGGGTCAGGAGTGAGGGGCACCAGCGGATCTGGGGGACAAGGCTGGGAGGTGGTAATTTCTCTCCTGGGGCCCTGACTGGGCTCAGTTTGGGGGAGCTGGGCCCCATGCGTCTGGCTGCCTCTCCTCCCCTCCCTCCCATCCCAGTGGCTGAGCTGAGGAACTGCAGGTGGTGGGTTTGAGGCCCATCACTGACAGCCTATGGAGGGGGGGTGTTAGGGTGACGGGGCAGGAGGGCTCTAGGCGGGCTGTCCCTGCAGCAACCCCCCTCCCCCGCCCCCCGGCCCCCCCCGGTGCTGCAGGCCTACGAGAAGCAGAAGAAGGAGAAACGGACGGAGCTGGAGGAGCTGAGCCGGGCGGCCGAGGATGCCAAGGTGAAGGGCTTCCTGGCCAAGGAGATGAGCATCGTCAGCAAACCCCTGAACCCCTTCGACCACAAATCAGGTATGGGGCAGCAGGGCTGTGGGTCAGGAGTGAGGGGCAGGGCAGGAGCCCATGGCTGGGCTAGCAGGGGCTGGGGGTCAGGAGTGAGGGGCACTGGCAGAGCTGGGGGGGGCGGGAGGACACAAGGACTGGGGTGGCAGGGGCTGCTGGTCAGGAGTGAGGGGCACTGGTGCGTTCCAGGGGACTGGCAGGGCTGGTGGGAGCCCAGGCCCAGGCCCAGGCTAGTGGGGGTTGCAGGTCGGGAGTGAGGGGCACTGGCAGGGCTTGGGGGGGGAAGACACAAGGGCTAGGCTGTCAGGAGTGAGGGCCACCGGCAGAGCTGTGGGGCGGGGGCGGGAGGACACAAAGACTGGGCTGGCAGGGGCTGCAGGTCGGGAGTGAGGGGCACTGGCAGAGCTGGGGGGGGGGCAGGGAGGACACAAGGGCTGAGCTGGCAGGGGCTGTGGGTCAGGAGTGAGGGGCACCGGTGCGTTCCAGGGGACCCCCAGCCCGGCCCAAGCAACGCTGAGGAGGCCAAGCAGCTGCCCAGCTTCTGGATCCCATCGCTGACCCCCGAGGCCAAGGCCAGCGTGGTGCGGAAGCCGGTGAGTGCACCAGGGCTCCACCCGTCCTGCCCCCTCAGGGAAGGAGCCAGCCCCCCCCACACACACACATTGCAGCTCTCCCAGAGCATCCTGGGAAGAGCTGAAGCTTCGCCCCCCGCCACTCCCCCGCCCCCGGTGGCATCTGCCCCCTGGGCACTTCTATAGGGGCTGTCACCTGCCTGTGAGATCCCCAGAGCGGGGCAAGGGGCTGAGGCAACTCCTGACAAGTTACATAGGCCCTCGCCCTGCTCTAACCACTTCACCCCACTCCTATCCCAGGGCCAGGGAGAGAACCCAGGCGTCCTGGCTCCCAGCCTGCCCTGCTCTAACTACTAGACTCCCCTCCCCTCCCAGACCTGGGAGAGAACCCAGGCGTCCTGGCTCCCAGCCCCCCATCTCTATCCCCCACAGGACCGGTGCGTGTACTGCCCCATGAGCGGCCGGCCCCTCAAGCTGAAGGACCTGACCCCCGTGTGCTTCACACTGCTGGACCCGGCGGTGGGTCGCGTCGGGCTCATCAACCGGCAGGACCGATACGTCTGCGCCGTCACCCGTGACATGCTGGGCAACTCGGTGCCCTGCGCCGTCCTGCGGCCCTCGTGAGTTGGGTGTGAGGGGCAGAGCTGGGGTAGGTCTAGCAGGGGGCTGTGGGGCGGGAGGGGCTGGGCTAGTAGGGGGCTGCGGGTCGGGAGCGAGGGGCACCCCAGGCACGGGGAGGCTAGACCCGCCCTCGTTGGCTGGGCAGTCAGGTGGCCTGGGCTCTCTGCCCCCTCCCCCCCATAGCCACTCTCTCCCCCCAGGGGCGCCGTGGTCACCCTGGAATGCGTGGAGCGGCTGCTGAAGAAGGACATGGTGGACCCGGTGAACGGGGAGAAGCTGCGGGAGGACGACATCATTGTGCTGCAGCGGGTGAGCGGCCGCACCCCACAGCTGGGAGGGGCCTCCCTGCAGAGCCCCCTCCCTGCCTGTTACCCACCCAGCAGCCTGGGGCAGGGGTGGGGGCTGAAGGAGGGGGACGGCGGGGGCAGTGTCAGGGCAGCCCCCTAATCTCACCCTCCCCACTTTCTCCCCTCAACTGTCTTCCAGGGCGGCACAGGCTTCGCTGGATCTGGGGTGTGTCTGGAAGCCAAGAAGTCCCGCCCTGTCATGCAGGCCTAGCCCCGCCCCCTTCTTCCCAGCGCCATTGCCTGCCCTCCTGAGCTGGGAAACTGAGGCAGGCGCTGGGTCAGCGTGGGCGGGGGGCGGCCCTCTGCCTCCGCGCTGCTTGTAGTGTGTGTCAATAAAGCCGTGTGTCACCCATAGCCCGTGTGGGCCTGATCGCTGTCACGTCCCCCCTTCTGCGCCCTTTCTCCCAACTGAACGCACCCGTCCCGTCAGCCGCCAAAGGGGGAGGCAGTTCTCCGGCCAAGGCCTAACCGGCGCGGGACAGGAACTCTGCGCTGCGCAGAATCCCTGCAGGAGCAGAGCCCCCCCCGTGACTTGCCCGCCGTGCCTCTGGTCACGCCGGCTGCCTGATCCGTAGTCCCCCAGCTCCTCCTCTGGCCCCTTTTTAAAGATGGGCACCAATTTCGCCCTTCTCCAGGCCCTCTCCTGTCAGCTCTCAGTTTTCACCACTACTGGCTCTGAGATTTCTTCCAGCCCCGCTGACTTGAATTCGTTCCAATTGGTCCGAAGATCTCGGGCGAGTTCTTTACTTGTCCCGATCCGCGTCCCGTCCCCTGTATTGCCGGGGGGAACGTCGCTCGGCGTCCGGTCACAAAATTTTTTGAGCAGACCGGAGCGAAGCTGGCAGGGAGCAGCGCCGCCTTCCTGTCACCTCCCGTTCCCAGCTCGGCTTCCCCTTTGCGCGGCCGACCCACCCCATCCTCGATCGTGTTTGAAGAACCCCTTCCGGCCTCCCGTTCCTCGCCAGCGAGAACTCGGCTTTCCTGGTGTGGGTCCTACCCACTCGCGCTCGTGCCACGGACACTTCCATGGTGACCTCCCTCCTTCGTTCCCTGTCTGGATCCCCCTCGGGTTTTAGAGCGCTGAGAAGCTCCTTGGGCTGCCACGTCAACCTCCCGTGGCTCCTCGAAGCTTCCCTCGGGCTGCCACGTCAGCCTCCCGTGGCTCTTTGAAGCTTCCCTCGGGCTGCCACGTCAGCCTCCCGTGGCTCCTCGAAGCTTCCCTCGGGCTGCCACGTCAGCCTCCCGTGGCTCTTCGAAGCTTCCCTCGGGCTGCCACGTCAGCCTCCCGTGGCTCCTCGAAGCTTCCCTCCGTGTGAGACTAGCTTGGTGTCGAGCCTCCAGTATTAGTCCTTGGAGGATCTGCCAGCCCTTTCGGCTCCTTTTCTTCCTATTTGCTCTCTCCGTGGGACCCTGAGTCGTCGTGTTGCTGGTCTCGTGTCCTCCACTCGATCGGATCCCGATCGCAACCCCTTTCCCGTTCGCAGCTTATTCATCCCCCCGCCACTGCTCCCTGGGGCAGGACCCTGGCGCGGTGCAGCCCAGCAGCCCCTGGGATCCGCCCGCGGGCAAGCCAGACCCAGGCTGGGCTGCGGCGGGGCTCGGGGCCGGAGTCGCTTTGCGGCGGTGCCTGCCTGAATCTGCAGGCAGCCTGTGACGTAAGTCAGCGCCGTGAACCAGCCTGGGGTTTGCGTTACCAGAGGCACGGCGGGCAAGTCACGGGGGGGGGGCCCTGCTCCTGCGGGGATTGTGCGCCACTGTGCGCGCGCAGAGTTCCTGTCCCGCGCTGGTTAGGCCTTGGCTGGAGAACTGCCTCCCCCTTTGATCGCCAATGTCTAGGAAAGACATGGAGATCCAGGGGAAGACCCCACCCCCTGCCCATTGCACCCCGTGTCTGATTGCAGCTGGGGCGATGTCCCTTCCAGCCCTGTAGCCCCGGGCAGGGGCAGGGGGCACGTGCCTCCTGCCCCACACACACTCGTGAGCAGTGCCTGGCACTGGCTAGTTATGGAAACGCAGTCCCAGGAAATGGCAAAGGCGCACCCTGGCACCGGGTGAATACAAAGCTAGGCCAGACTCATAGCTGTTTTGTTCGAGGCAGAGGGGGTGTCTGTCTGGCCTGGGGGGAGCGGGCCCCCCGCACCGAGCCTGTGGTCTCCTTGGGCAGTTTGCTCGAGAGCGGCTGGGCTGGCTGTGATGAAGTGGGACTGTTCTTAATGTTTCCTCTGAATACTGTGGGGGTGCCTCAGTTTCCCCTAGGCATTTCTTAAGTCTCCAGGTGGGGGGATAAGGGCGGGTGATTGTTGCAGAGCAAAGGGCCAGGGTCCATAAATGGCGACACTCTGTCTCCTGGCAGCTGATGGCCTGGGCCCTTCCCCCTGCCAGGTGAGAGCTAAAGGGCTGGAGAACTAAGGGATCCGGTGCCCTCCTGACCCGGGAAAGGGGCAAAGCCCAGAGGATGGGGGGCTGGAGGGGGAGTCAGTTGGGGGCTGGCTGGGGATGAGGAGTGAAGGGCAGATGGGGTTGTCTGGCTCCCTGCCCCCCAAGATGGACCTGACTGAGGGGTCCTGGTCTCTGTACCTACCAGCTCTGGTTTAGACCATGTCCCTGTCTAATAAACCTCTGTTTTACTGGCTGGCTGAGAGTCGCATCTGACTGTGGAGTTGGGGGGCAGGACGCTCTGGCCCCCCTAAGACCCTGCCTGGGCAGACTCACTGTGGGAAGCGCACGGAGGGGCAGGGGAGGCTGGAGGCTCCGGGGTCAGCCCCAGGAAGGTGGAGCCGGGGGAGCTGTGTGTCCTGCAGACAGGCTGCTCCTGGAGAGGAGACTCCCCCAGGGTCCTGCCTGGCTGCGCGGGGAGCAGCGCCCGGGGACCCCGTGACACCGGCTACCTGGCTTGAGCCCGTGCAGGCCGCAGAGCGAGCCCACCCGCAGCCAACAGCTGCCCCCAGCTCCCGCCCACGCCAGTCAGCTCCGGTGGGCACAGCCTGAGTGCAGCCCACGACCCCCTGCCCAGCCCCGGGGACCCACAGCGCATGGCGGGTTGGACATGGGCAGAGTCCCTGGGGAGGGCAGCAGGGGAGAACCGGCCCACGGGATCAAAATGGAGGGGGGCTCAAAGGGGTATTTGCCCCCTGGCAGGGCAGGTGACCCCCATGTGCTTTGGGCCAGAACGGCCCTGTGCCCCCCTCCCATCCTGGGGCCAAATGGGGTCACTGCTCCCGAGGGGAAAGGCCCTGTGCCCCATTCCCACCCCCCTAAGCCAGCCCATCCCTGCCTGCCCCGAGGGGAAAGGGCCAGATGGGAGCTGGTGCTCCCCACCCATGTGGGGAAAGGCTCTGACCCCCACGCCCCACCCCCCCAAACAAAGCACACCCAGCCCGGCAGAGGTGGGGGAGACCCTGTTTATTGTAGCGTGTGCGCTTACAGCTCTGTGCTCCCCCCAGCAGCACTGATCCCCCCATCCCTGCACCCCCCCACTTGCTGGCAATTAATGCCTGATGCAGAAAACGGGGACTGGGGGAGCTGCTCCTATGCCATCCCCTCCCGCGGCCGTATGAGTGAGTGAGGGGTGGGGGCTGGGAACCTCGGTCACAGCTGGTGGGAGTTTGTGTGTGTCCATCAGCCCCCCCCGGTTAATACTGTTGTTTTTACAGTGCGGGTGGGTGGGGGAGGGGTTTGTTCTGCCAGCAGCCCACAGGTAAACTGAGGCACGGAAAGGGAATGGCTCTCCCTGGGCATGCGGAGCTGGGGATGAAACCCAGGAGTGCTGCCCAGCCCCCGCTCCCCTGCCAGAGCGGCAGGAGGGGAGAGAACCCAGGAGTCCTGGCTCCCTGCTCTACCCACTAGACCCCACTCCCCTCCCAGAGCTGGGGAGAGAACCCAGGAGTCCTGGCTCCCAGCCTCCTAGTCCGTGCCCTACCACAAGTCTGAGTAAATGTTGCACCTCCAAATCCATATAGCCCCCCAATAAATAAGTCCCCTCCCCCCCAGGTCCTTGCAGGGGCATTGTGGGGGGCAGGTCCGGACCCCCCCGGTCACAGCTCGTCGTGCTTGCGGGTCAGATCCTCCCCGTAGTTGGTGGCTTGGCTGCCCACGAACATGGTCCAAGAGTCGAGGATCTCCTGCTTCGTCAGCCGCCCGTCCTGGAGGGGGCAGAGCCGGTTACGGGGGGCGGTCCCGGCTCCCCTCTCCACCTCTGGTCAGCCCCCTGCCCCCCCCAGCCCTCTCCCGCCACTCACCTTGTCCTTGTCGGACTCGAAGAGCAGGTGCTTGGCCTCCACCTCGGGGTGGTCGTAGTCCTGGGGCAGGATCCAGTGGCCGATCTCGGCCCGGTCAGCCGCCCATCCCGGTCCAGGTCCCGGAAATCCAGGAACTGCTGCCGCTCGCCCTGCACCCACTCGGGCTCCGGCTCGCCGCTCTCGGGGGTGTACATGTCGCCTGGGGGGGGGTTGCGGAGAGACTCAGGGCCTGGAACCCCCCCACCCCAGCCAGGCTCCCGCTGTCTCCAACCCTCCCCCCAGAGACCCCCCACTCACCGATGTACTCGTCCACCTGCACGTAACCGTCCCCGTTCTTGTCAATGTCTTCAATTGTTTCCTGGGGGGGACGGGGGCAGGAGTTAGGTGCTGTTCCCATGATGCTCAGCAGCTGTGGGAACCCTTCTCTTCCCCCCCACCGGCCCCCCACTTCCGCCAGCCTCAGCTTCCCCCAGGGCTGAGGGGTTCTTGGCTGGAGACAGGAATTGGGGGATAGGGGTGCAGTGAACACTCCCGGCCCCCCCCTATTCTAACCACTTGCCCCTGCTCCCCTCCCAGAACCCGGGAGGGAACCCTGGCGTCCGGGCCCCTCACCGTGACGACGATGTCCTTCATGTAGTCGAACTCCTCGGGGTGCAGGAAGGCGGTGAACTCCTCCCGCGTGGCCACCATGTCCCCGTCCCTGTCGGCCGCTTTGAAGCGCCGCTCGTCCCGCGCCAGCATCTTGCGGTAGGACTGTTTGTCCTCCAGGTCCCCGAATTCCTCCCCTGCGGGGGGCGGAGCTGTGAGCCCCCAGCCTGGGGATGGAACCCAGGAGTCCTGGCTCCCAGCCCCCCCAAATTCTGTTGCCTTCAGAACTCCCCATCAAGTGGGTCATTCCCTCGCTAGCCACACGGTGGCGACAGAGACACCACCAGGCTGCTGAGGGGGGGGTTGTTTGTATGTGTGTGGGGGGGGGGGGTTCCCTTTCTCAGGGCTGCCCTATCCTGCCCCATGGCGGGGCCTGGCCCCCTCCACCATGCCTCTCCTATCCCAGCTGGGGCCTGACCCACCCCCAGCATAACGGCCTGCTCACCCCCCCCCCCACCTACCCCACCTTACTGTCACCCTGCCCCCTGAGTAGTTTCCCCCCTCCTACTGCCAGGCATCTCACCTTCTGGCGAGCAGACCCCACTCCCCTCCCAGGGCCAGGGAGAGAACCCAGGAGTCCTGGCTCCCAGCCCCCCCTGCTCTAACCCACCAGCCCCCACGCCCCTCCCAGGGCCAGGGAGAGAACCCAGGAGTCCTGGCTTCCAGCCCCCCCGCTCTAACCCACCAGCCCCCACGCCCCTCCCAGGGCCAGGGAGAGAACCCAGGAGTCCTGGCTCCCAGCCCCCCCTGCTCTAACCCACCAGCCCCCACGCCCCTCCCAGGGCCAGGGAGAGAACCCAGGAGTCCTGGCTTCCAGCCCCCCCGCTCTAACCCACCAGCCCCCACGCCCCTCCCAGGGCCAGGGAGAGAACCCAGGAGTCCTGGCTCCCAGCCCCCCAGCTCTAACCCACCAGCCCCCACTCCCCTCCCAGAGCTGGAGGCGGGGGGGTGTGGGGGCTGGATCCCGCCTGGCCAGAGAGGGACCCGGGGGGGGGGGTCTGGCGCTGGTACAGGGCCCCCGGCCCCCCTCACCCTCGTAGTAGCCGTAGGTGGCGTTCTTGAACTCGGGCCAGGCGATGCGCCCGTCGCCGTCCTGGTCGTAGTCCTGCCAGTTCTTCTGCACGTTCTCGAAGATGTACCGGTTCTGGGTGTGCTTGATCCAGTCCTTCAGCTCGGCCTGGGTCACGAAGCCGTCCTGGTCCCGGTCGATCCGCTCCACGATCTTCCTGCCGGGGGCGGGGGCACGTCAGGGGGCGCTGGACGCCTGGGTCCCACCCCCGGCCCCAAGCCTACTGGGGTCCCCCCTGCCCCGCTACAGAGAATGGTCCCACAAAGAGGAGTCCTGGGTTCTCTCCCACCTCTGGGAGGGGAGGGAGTCAGGGGGCTGGGAGCCAGGACTCCTGGGTTCTCTCCCTGGCTCTGGGAGGGGAGTGGGATGCAGTGGTTAGAGCCGGGGGGCTGGGAGCCAGGACTCCTGGGTTCTCTCCCCGGCTCTGGGAAGGGAGCGGGGTGCAGTGGTTAGAGCCGGGGGGCTGGGAGCCAGGACTCCTGGGTTCTCTCCCCGGCTCTGGGAAGGGAGCGGGGTGCAGTGGTTAGAGCCGGGGGGCTGGGAGCCAGGACTCCTGGGTTCTCTCCCCGGCTCTGGGAGCGGAGCGGGGTGCAGTGGTTAGAGCCAGGGCTGGGACCCGGACGCCGGGGTTCTCTGGCTTACCCCAGGCGCTCCCGGCTCTCCTCGGGTGTGAGCTGGTCGAAGGTCTTGGCCTGCTCCTTGCCCAGGAAGGCCTCGTGGTCGTACTGGAAGCCCTGGCGGTCGTCGTGTGGGTGGTCGCTCAGCTCCTGCCCGTGGTGCACCCGGTCCCGCTTCTCGGGGGGCGGCTTGGCCAGCGCCAGGCCCAGGCAGAGTGCCAGCAGCCCCCGGCCCCGCAGCATCCTCGTCCCGCCGCAGCCCTGGGGGGGGCCGGCGGGGGCTGGTCTGTGCTGGCCATGGGCCCCCCCCCACTGCCACCTGCCCTATGGCCAGTCAGACGCCCGCAGTGCCCTCCTGCCCCCAGTTCCTGCCAGCCTGCCCCATAGCCCCTCCCCCACCGACTCCTGCCTCGCGGTCACACCCATTGCCATGCTGCATAGACCCCCACTGACTCCTGCCCCTCAGCTCTCCCACTGCCCCCCCCCCCGTTCCACTGGGGGCACTTGGGGGGAATCCTCTTGTGGGAGATCACAAGACTGGGACTCCAGTGACATGGGGGATGTGCCAGCCCCCCAGGACCCAGCCCCCCCACCTCACCCATCTGCAGGGGGTTCCCCAGACTCACCCCCCCGTACCTCACCCAGCTGCAGGGGGGTCCCCCCAGACTCACCCCCCCCAGCTGCAGGGGGTCCCCCCAGACTCACCCCCCTCGCTCCTCGCCCAGCTGTAGGGGGGTCCCCCCAGACTCACCCCCCCCCCGCACCTCGCCCATCTGCAGGGGGCTCCCCCCGGACCCAGCACCTCATCCAGCTGCAGGGGGTCCCCCCGGACTCACCCCCCCCCGCACCTCGCCCATCTACAGGGGGTTCCCCCGGACCCAGCCCCCCCCCGCACCTCGCCCATCTGCAGGGGGGTCCCCCCGGACCCAGCACCTCATCCAGCTGCAGGGGGTCCCCCCGGACCCAGCCCCCCCCATACCTCGCTCAGCTCCGCACCGCGCCGCGCCCGGCTCCCGTCTTCGATGGGGGGAACCCGGCTCCCCCAAACCCTTGAAACTCCGCCCTCACGGGGCCACGCCCCCGGCTCGGGACGGCCAATTGGAGGTCGGTATCACTAAGGGGGCGGGGCCAGGCCGCTCGCTGATTGGGTGACCGGCGCCACGTTGACACAAAGTCTCTCCCGCAAGTTTTCCTCCGGGCCCGGGAAAAGGGGGACACGTGGGGCCCGGTCGGGATCGGGGGGGGGGGGGGGGTGTCTTGTGGGTATGGGGGGCAGGGATGGGGGTTTGGGGTCTAGGGGAATGGGGGGGGCCTATGGGGGGCAGGTATGGGGGCAGGGCTGGGGTGGTCTGGTCTGTGGGGATGGGGGTTTGGAGTCTAGGGGAATAGGGGGTAGGGCTGGGGGGGGGGGTCTGTGGGAATGGAGGTCTATGGGGGGCAGGGATGGGGTTCGGGATTGGAGGGTCAGTGGGGATGCGGGTTTGGGGTCTGGGGTAATATGGGGCAAGACTGGGGGGGTCTGTGGGGATGGGGGTCTATGGGGGGCAGGGATGGGGGTTTGGGGTCTGTGGGGATGGGGGTCTATGGGAGGCAGGGATGGGGTTCGGGATTGGAGGGTCTGTGGGGATGGGGGTTTGGGGTCTGGGGTAATATGGGGCAAGGCTGGGGGGGTCTGTGGGGATGGGGGTCTATGGGGGCAGGGATGGGGGTTTGGGGTCTGTGGGGATGGGGGTCTATGGGGGGCAGGGATGGGGTTCGGGATTGTGGGGCAGGGATGGGGGTATGGGGTCTGTGGGGATGAGGTCTATGGGGGGCAGAGATGGGGTTCGGGATGGGAGGGTCTGTGGGGATGGGGTCAGGGCTGTGGCGGGCAGGGGATGTGCCAGGTCTGGAGGGCAGCACTTTGGGGACCAGGGTGCTGTGGGGGGATCAGGGGGCTGTGGGGGGGAGCAAGACTGGGAGGTTGGGATCGGGGGGGTCTGTGGGGATGGGGGCAGGGCTGTGGGGGGCAGAGGGATGGGGAATGAGGCTTATGGGTTCTGACCCAAGCCGTCCAGGCCTCATACAGCATCCCTATGGCATCACATGGGCCCATCCACACCCCACAGCTCCCCGTCCGACTGCCTGGCCATGGGGCCCCCGCGGCTGGGATCCTGGTGCTGAACCGGGGAGGGGCAGCTGAGTGAAGGGCGGGGCTTGACCCCCATCTCTCGGGGCCTATGTGGGGCAGGAATGTTTTGCTCCAGGGCCAAGTCGCACCCAGGCCAAGGGCTGGACAGGTTCACACAGGAACCATGGGGCAGGGAGGGGAAGGGGGCAGGGGAGGATTCGGCTCTGCCCCCAGCTTTGGAACAGCCCCGTCCGTGGGCCGGACCCCCAGGGGTCCCGCTCTTCCACTAGGGTCAGCCCCACGGCTGCCCCACCTGCTCGGAGCCTGCAGCCTGCTGGCTTCCCCGCACCCGCGACAGACACCCCCCCCCAAGAAAGCCCTGTACCCCCTGGGGAGCAGCCCACCCCTTCCTGTGCCACCCAGCCAGCGGGACGGGACGATCCTTGGGTAGCACAGCGAGGAGTTACCCCCTGGGCCGCTCTGGCACCCCATGCCTGGCCCAGCGGTGACCCACCCCTCCGCCCTTTGCTTCCTGGCTGGTCAGATCTGGCCGGCCGCCCCTCTACGGCCGTAAGTTGCCAGGTAGCCAATGTCCCAGTGATTGTCTTCGTGGTCTTTCTGGTGCCAGGTCCCAGCCCCAGACAGCCAGCGTGGGTCACAGTTGCGATTCTGGGCCTCTGCAGGGAGTAACCAGCCCTGTGCCACCCGCAGGGCACAGTGCTACTCATAGGGGAAACTGAGGCACACACCGTGTTCCTACAAAATATTTCCAGAAAATTCCTGCCCTGTCCCATCTTCGCTCTCACTGAAGGAATCTCGGGACTCCCAGAAACCATCCTCAAACCGCTCACTGCGCCAAGGGCCGGGCTGCCATGGAGTCACGGGGATTGGGGGTGATTTCAGCCTCCGTTCTTCAAGAAAACGCAAGTTTGTAGCCCTGGTGGCTGCGGAGAAAGCTGCAAAATTGCCCCCAGGACCCGCGAAAGACTCCAAAAGTAGAAGGCGACTGGGAAGAATCCCGAATCTATCGGTTTTAGGTCAGCTCAGGATTTGAAAGCCAGTCTCAGGATTACGGGTGAACCCGACTCATAGTCCAGGAAGAATTTCTCAACCAACGCGCCATGAAATCAGTGATATACCTGAGATACGCTGCAGATATTTTCCTTCCTCTGGACACACGATCTAAAGCCCCTCGTAGATTTCCACCAGTCGGCCTCTCTGGGACCCTCCCGCGCCAGCATCAACTTCCTGGACCCCGTGGTCAGCTTCAGCGGCCGATCCTGACAGACGCCTGGTGACAGGAAACACCCGGATCCCCTCACCGGCCTTTGGAGATCCAGTGATCACCCCAAAGGCAGCAAGAAATCTGTGCTCGACAGCCCGGCGCCGATCCATGGGTCCCCCCCACACACAGTGCCCATTTCCCAATCCATGGGTCCCACTCGCCCCCGTCACCACCCGCGGCGAACCTCCTTCCGTGCTCTGAGCAGCGACGTGGGAGATCACTCCACGGCTGCCCTCTCAGTGCTCATCCTCCAAGGGAACCCGCTCAATACTTCCATCCCCCACCCCTCCCTCTGGCCGTCCGGCTGTCCATCCATCCCCCACCCCTCCCTGTGGCTGGCTGTCCATCCATCCATCCCCCACGCCCCTCTGTCTGTTTGTCCACCCCCCACCCCTCCCTCTGTCCGTCTCTCCCTCCCTCCCCCGCCCCTCCCTCTGTCCCCCACCCTTCCCTCTGGCCGTCCGTCCATCCGCCCACCCCTCCCTCTGTCCATCCAGCCCCCCCCCCACCTGTCTCTGGGTTGCGTGGAAAGTTTCTCCCGCGTTTCTCCCTTCGCCCACCAGGGGGCAGCACAGCCCCTGCTTTCCCTGTCTGAGCCGGTGACGTGCCGCGTGTGGGGGCCTGGGCCAGGCTTTGGGGCAGCTGTGGGTCGGGACAGAAGAGGGGAGCTGGACCCTCCCCGGACCCACTGTCTAACTGCCCCACGTGGGGCCCAGAGCCCCAGGATCAGGGCTGTGCACGGGGGGAAACTGAGGCAGGCTGCCCCAGAGGAGCTCCATGGGCCCAAATGGTCAAAGGTGGAAACAGGCCCCAGAACCTGTTAAACAAGGTTCAGGGTTTGGTAGCCAGAGACCTCGGCCTGCTGCCTGTCGACAGCCAGGGAGAGAACCCTGGAGTCCGGGTGCGCAGCCCCCGCCCCGCTCTAACCCCTGGGCCCCCATCCCAGAGCCAGGAGAGAACCCAGGAGTCGGGATCCAAGGTCCCACCCCTGAGTCATTAGACCCCACGTGCTCTGGGCAGGTGCTAATGAATCTCTGCAGGAAATCAGTGCCCCACCTGCACCCCCCTCCCGCCCCAGCCCAGCCCAGCCCTGTCCCCTCCCCCTACCCCCCGCCGGGCCAGTGCCCCTCACTCCTGACCCACAGCCCCCTGCTAGCCCGGCCCTGGGCTCCCCCCAGCCCTGCCGGTTCCCCTCACTCCTGACCCACAGCCCCCTGCTAGCCCGGCCCTGGGCTTCCCCCAGCCCTGCCGGTTCCCCTCACTCCTGACCCACAGCTCCCTGCTAGCCCAGCCCTGGGCTCCCCCGCCCCCATGTGTCTTCGTGATACAGATCCCAGGCTCCCAGTTGGAGGCGTCTCCCCATCTGGCTGGTCCTGGGCCATGGGGGGGCACCAGCTGCTCTGCTTCTGCCCAGCCCTCCCCAGAAGGCTGGGAGAGGAGCCAGAGGCATCCGTGTCCCCCCCAGCTACGAGGCTGGTTTACCCCCAAGCATGGCGGGGTCCCCTGGGGCCTGTATGTCACTTACCTCCTGGGGCGCGGGATGGGCACAGCCCAGAGCTATGGGGCAGGGAGCCCAGAGCTGGGCTAGCAGGGGGCTGCGTGTTGGGAGTGAGGGGCACCGGCAGGGCTTTGGGGGGGCAGGGCCGGGCTAGCAGGGGGCTGCAGGTCAGGAGTGAGGGGCACCGGCAGGGCTGGGGGAGGGGCTGGCTGGGCTGTGACTCTGGCGGGCACCCCGGGATCCCAGATGACGGGGGGGGGAGGGGGCAGCTCCGCTCCGAGGCTCTGGATCGGGCCGGTCCGCTCGGCTGCCCCACATCGAAGTGACGCATTCGGGAGAAGGGGGTCGGGAGGGGGGGTGTCACCTGACGCCACCTTGTGGCCTCTGCTCAGTGTGGTGGGGGGGACTGAGCTGGCCTCCTCCTGCAGCATCATCTGCCATTAGGGAAGAGAGACCCCTGCCGGTGCCCCTCACTCCCGACCCGCAGCCCCCCAACCCCCCAGGTGCCCCTCACTCCCGACCCGCAGCCCCCCAGCCCGCCCGGTGCCCCTCACTCCTGACCCACAGCCCCCCAGCCCTGCCGGTGCCCCTCACTCCCGACCCGCAGCCCGTGCTAGCCCAGCCCTGCCGGTGCCCCTCACTCCCGACCCGCAGCCCCCCAACCCCCCAGGTGCCCCTCACTCCTGACCCGCAGCCCCCCAACCCCCCAGGTGCCCCTCACTCCCGACCCGCAGCCCCCCAGCCCTGCCGGTGCCCCTCACTCCCGACCCGCAGCCCGTGCTAGCCCAGCCCTGCCGGTGCCCCTCACTCCCGACCCGCAGCCCCCCAACCCCCCAGGTGCCCCTCACTCCCGACCCGCAGCCCCCCAACCCCCCAGGTGCCCCTCACTCCCGACCCGCAGCCCCCCAGCCCGCCCAGTGCCCCTCACTCCTGACCCGCAGCCCCCCAGCCCTGCCGGTGCCCCTCACTCCCGACCCGCAGCCCCTTCCCCTGGCCACTTGTATTTCTTGATGCCCAGATTTGTCCCAGCTCTGCTATGGCTCAAGTGTGGGGGGGAACCAAAGAGGAATAGAACCCAGGCATCCGGGTTTGTGAAGTGCTCCCCTCCGAGCTCTCTGGGGGTCTGGTTTCCCTGCTTTGTAAATCAGGGAGCTGAGCCCCCCCCCCACCCGCCCTGCCCAGTCTGGCCCATAGGGGGGTGGGGTGGATCTGCAGGGGCTGCTGGGAAAATGGATTGATGGGGGGTGTCCGGGCTGGGGGGGGTTGAACAGACACCCCCCTGGGCGCTTTGCACAGCGGCTCGGCAGCCACAATTAGCCAGATCAGGCTCCTGTCAGGACTGGGTGCTAATCGGATCCGATGGGGCCAGGGTGGGGGCTGCGAGCGGCTGGGGGAGGGGCTCCTGGGTGTGAGATGTGGGGGGTCCCTGGCAGGTCAACGTTCAGGCAGGGGGATATCTGGGCCCCTCCAATCCCTGTGCCTTTCATGGGGAGGAAGTGAGGCGATGGGTAGGCCGAGGGCGAACCCAGGCATCTGGGTGGGGTTTTAGGGGATTCCCTGTGGTGGTGGGGGGATTATTGGCTTTGTCCCCACAACAGGGTCTGCTCCATCTTGACCCGGATGCAGCGGCTGGGGGGGGAGGGGGAATTACTGACTCAAACCTTCCCCCCCCATGCTGCCCCCCATCTCTGACCCATCCTCCGCCCTGGCCCGGTCCCTGACCGGGTGGATAGATGGGCTCTGACAGAGCCCCACTTCCCCTGTGCCCCCACCCCGCACTTCGCTCCTCCCCGCCCCATTCCCACACCACTCGCTCGCTTTGCATTTTTAATTGACGTTGTCTCAGCTACACGGATTTGTACTTAACCTCCTGCCCCCTGGGCCGCCCCCCAGCTCCCTGCCGTCCCCCAGCTCCGCCCCCCAGCTCCCCGGCCTCCTCTAGCACCGCCTCCCCCACTCCCAGAACCACCCACCACAGCCCCCCCATCACCGCCTCCCCGAAGCCCCCCCTCGCCCAGCGCTGCTGCCCCACAGCTGGGGGTGGGGGGGGGTCAGTGCTCAGGGAGCTGGGGGAGTATGTGGGGCAGTGCTGGGGGGATGTCACAGAGGCGTGTGGTATGGCTGCCCCATTTCTGGGGGACAAAGGTGGGGGCTGTGGGATTTCAGGAGGTTCCTGGGGGGGGCTGCACATGGGGGGAGGGGATGTCACTTCCCCCTTTTCTAGCCTAGGGTGGGGGGCTCTGAGAGGTTTGGGGACTGCAGGGGGGGTGGAGGGATGCCGAGTGGGAGTGGGGGCTGTCAGACAGGAGAGGACAGAGCTGGGGGGGCTGGCAGAGGGGGGAGGAGGCTGCCAGGCGGGGGGAGAGAATGAGGGGGCTGCCAGGCAGGATCTGGTGTCAGACATGCGAGATGGGGCTCCAGGCTACGAAGAATCGGAGCAAGGCCGGCGCTGCCCAGCTGGAGGGTGGCTGGGCGGGGGGGGCGTGTGGAGGGGAAACGGGGGGGGGGCTGGAGCAGCGGCGGTGCGGGGGATGGTACAGGAGGAAGGAGGTGGGGGGTGATGGGGAAGATGAGGAGGTGTTGTGGGGGCAGGGAGGTACAGAGGGGGTGGGTTTGGGCAGGCCCAGGCTGACCCCAAAGCTCCCAGCTGCGCTATGGGGCCGGGGGGGGAGCAGCCTGGGCTGAGGCTGGTGCAACCAACTTGGTATCAGCAATGATCCCCCCCCCCGTGACACAGGGGGATCCACCAGCCCCCCCCGTCTAACCACTAGGCCGCACTCCCCTCCCAGGTGCTGTTCCATGGGGCTCCAACCCAGGGAAGAGGAGATCGGGTGGGGGGGGGAGTTTGTGCGGGTGCCCCTCACTCCCGACCTGCAGCCCCCTGTCTCCCCAGCCCTGCCCCCACCCCCAGCCCTTTCCCTTTCCTACCTGCCCAGGGCTGCGCCCACCTGTCCCATCCCCCGCCCCAGCTCCTGCCCCCCCCATGGGCCTACAGGGCTGGGCAGGCTCCCTCCAATCACCTGTGGGGGGGCCCTGCCTCCACTGCGGGGGGGACTTGGGAGTCTGAGGACAGTGGGGCTAGGAGAAGACCACCCCCCCACTCCGCTCCCCCCACCGCTCTGCCCCCTACCCCCGTGTGTCCCCAGTCCTGAGTGGCTCTGGGGGATCTCTCCAAGCACTGGAGCGTGGGCTGATCGCCCAGGACTGCTCCCCCATCCCCCGGCCCCCCCGCTCCTCCCCCCGACAACCCCCCCCCCCCGCAAACCATTGGAGAGAATTAAGTTCAAAGCTGACACTGTGGCTTAGCACAAATGTCACCACACGGCGGCCTGGCCCCCCCCCTCCCACGTCCACCCCCCGCCCAGCGTCCCCCCGCCTCCCCCAGCGCCTGGGAACTTTATTTATTTCTCTACGAGCCCACTTGGCAGCCAGACCTGGCACGGAGCTGGGCAGAGATAGGGGGTGCTCGGGCGCACCGGGGGGCTCAGAGATAGGGGGTCTGCAGGGGGGCAGAGATACGGGTGCCTAGTGGGGCACTGGGGGCCAGCCAGGGGGGATCAGAGATAGGGGTGTGGAGCTGGTACAATGGGGGGCTAGAGGCTGCCCATGAGGGGACCCCGACTTTGTCCAGGATCGTAGGCAAGGTATGTGGGGCGAGAGCGCCTGGGGGGGCCTGGGGTGAGCACATTGGGGAGTGGAGGGGGGTCATGGTGCCGGTGGAATGGGGGTCATGGTGCCGAGGTTGGGGGGTCGCAGAGGGTGGAGGGTTGTGGCACTGAAGAATGGGGGGTATCGGAGAGGCTGAGGGTGTGATAGAGGAATCGGGGGGCTCCCAGAGCCAGGACAATGGGGGGGGTCCCTGGTGCCGCATCCCCACAAACCCCCGGGGATTCCTTTCTGGGGGTCCCTGCCCCTCCCTTGTGGACCTTTCCCAGTTCCCCCCACCTCGTTAGTACAGTTACATCCATGACGGGTGGGTCTGTGCGGCTGCCCCCCAGGGCGGGGGGGGGGATTTTCCATCCTTCCCCCCGTCTCTGCATTTTGTTCCCATGTTTACTTTGCAGGCGGGTGGACGGTGCTCACGGCTTTAGTACCCTCGGACTGACCCGGTACCGGCACCGACCCAATTCCACCGGCCCCGATCCCGGCACCGACCCGATCCCACCAGCACTGAACCCGGCACCGACCCAATCCCGCTACCGACCCAATTCCACAGACCCCAACCCAATATCAACACTGACCCCGATCCTGGCACAGACCTGATCCCACCGGAACCGGCACTGACCCGATCCCACCGGTACCGACCTGACACCGGCACCGACCCAATCCCGGTACCGACCCAATTCCACCGACCCCAACCCAATATCAACACCGACCCCGATCCTGGCACAGATCTGATCCCACCGGCACCGACCCGGAACCGGCACCGACCCGATCCCACCGGTACCGACCTGATACCGGCACTGAGCCAATCCCGGTACCGACCCAATTCCACCGACCCCAACCCAATATCAACACTGACCCCGATCCTGGCACAGGACCTGATCCCACCGGCACCGACCTGGAACCGGCACTGACCCGATCCCACCGGTACTGACCTGATACAGGCACCGACCCGATCCCACTGGTACCGACCTGATACCAGCACCAACCCAATCCCGGTACTGATCCAATTCCACAGACCCCAACCCAATATCAACACCGACCCTGATCCTGGCACAGACCCGATTCCACCGGCACCGACCCGGAACCAGCACTGACCCGACCCCCACGATACCGACCTGATACCGGCACCGACCCGATCCCACCAGTACCAACCGGAACCTGCACCAACCCTATCCCGCTACCAACCCAATTCCACAGACCCCCAACCCAATATCAACACCGACCCCGATCCTGGCCCAGACCCGATCCCACCGGTACTGACTTGATACCGGCACGGACCCGATCCCGGTACTGACCCAATTCCACTGACCCCAACCCAATACCAACAGCGACCCTGATCCTGGCACTGACCTGATCCCACCGGTACCGACCTGATACCGGCACCAACCCCGACCCAGGTACTGGCCCCAACTGATACCGGCACCGACCCGATCCCACCGGCACCGACCCAGATACCGGTACCGACCCTGACCCCACCGGTACCAAACCAGTAACTGGCACCAACCGATCCCACCGGGATCCACACACCAGAGCCAGACAGGATCCAAGGTATTTCCACCCATGGACGCAGGCATTCGGGTGGGGCAGATCATGTGGGCTTCACACGTGGATAGACCCATACATTGGGGGGGCGGCGCATTTCTGGGTGGGCTGGGGTGTTGGGGGGTGACAGGACACAGAATGGGGAAACTCTCTGCTTTTCCAGTGCCCCTCAATCCCGACCCACAGCCCCCCGCTTTCCCCCAGCTCTGCCAGTGCCCCTCAGTCCCGACCCACAGCCCCCCGCTTCCCCCCCAGCTCTGCCGGTGCCTCCTTGGTCCCGACTCTCAAGCTGTGCTCATGGGGGTTGGGGGGGCCCTCTCAACTGAGTGCTTTCTGGGGACGGGGAGGGACACCCCAACATTGCTAAAGGGCAGCAGAGAGACCCACCCTGAGGGGGGGTGGGGGAGGGGATCTGGCAAGGGGGGTGTATGGCATGAGAGACTGATGGATCGATGGGGGTGGGGGGATGGATGGACGGAGATGGATGGAAGTGGCTGGATGAACAGATGGCCGGCCAGATGGACTGACAGACAGAGATGGACAGATGGACGGTCGAATAGCTGGATGGATGGACAGAGACAGACAGATGGATGGATGGACGGACAGAGACGGATGGATGGACGGACAGAGACAGATGGATGGATGGACGGACGGACGGGTGGATGGATGGACGGACAGAGACGGATGGACAGAGATGGATGGATGGACGGACGGACGGATGGATGGATGGACAGCGACGGACGGATGGACAGATGGATGGACTGACAGACAGAGATGGACAGATGGACGGTCGAATAGATGGATGGATGGACAGAGACGGACGGACGGATGGACGGACAGAGAAGGACGGATGGACGGACGGACAGAGACGGACGGACGAACAGACGGATGGACGGACAGAGACAGATGGATGGACGGACAGAGACGGATGGATAGACGGACAGGGACGGATGGACGGACGGACGGATAGATGGATGGAAGGATGGACGGTTGGACAGAAATGGACAGATGGACAGATGGAAGGATGGACGGACGGATGGACGGAAGGACAGAGACAGCCAGCCGAAGCTGCCGCTGTCTGGGGCAGCCTGTCTGGTCCCTCTTGTCTCTCCCCAGCCCCACTGCAGGGAGGGGCCAACCACTCTCAACCCAGCCTGGGGGGCTGACCACAGCCCCTTTAGCCCCCGCCCCAGCTCGGTGCCCCCCCAATGGCTCACTGTGACATGGGGGGTGAGGGCTTCATGGAGGCTCCGGGGGGTGTCCAGCAGAATTCACATCCCCACAGAAGCCATCCTCCCCTGTGCCTCAGTTTCCCCCTTTGTGCACTGGGGCCCAGGGACCAGAGCCTTCCCAGAGGCAGGGATAGCTGGGCCCAGCCCCCTGTACAGAGCTAGAAACCTGAGCCCCCCCCAGCCCCCCGGCCCCCAGCCCGGCTCCCTTGTGTGTGAGTCACAGACAAGGGGAGAATGCAGCTGGGTCCCCGGCTCAGTGGAGCTGTGGGCGGGGGTCAGGGACGGGCTAGCAGGGGGCTGCGGGTGGGGAGTGAGAGGCACCGGCAGGGCTGGGGGGGGGCAGGGCCAGGCTAGCAGGGGGCTGTGGGTCGGGAGTGAGGGGCAAAGGAGGAGCCCCCCCTTCCCCAGTGCCCCCTGCCCCCCGGCATGGCAGCTGCACCCCTGGGGGGGGAGAGGGGGGTCCTGTGGAGGACGCCGCAGTGCCTGGGCCCTGCTGATTTCGCGGCAGAGATGTCTGCTGCCCGCGTCGCCGGCCCCCCGCGCCCCACCCCTGAGCCAGCTGCATCCCCGCGCCCCACCCCAGAGCCAGCCGCACCCCCGCTCACCGGCTATGTCTTTCGTCCGGCTCTCTGCAGGCCCCCGGGGCGGCGGCTGCCCCACGTCCCCTGCCTGGGGGGTGACCCCCCGGCCGCCCCCCGCCGCCCTGGCGCCGGTCCATGGGGGCAGATGGGATGTATGAGAAGATCGAGATGCTGAACATTCAGAGCACGGGCTGGGGCGGGCGGCAGGACTGGTACCCGGACGGGCTGGTCCCTGGGCAGCCCAACCCAGGTAGGTGTGGGGCAGGGGCAGGGGAGGGGGGAGCCCTGAACCCTCAGCCTGTTCTCCCCCCCTCTGCTGCTGGGAACCCCCCCTCCCGGCCTGTGTGCCCTACAGCACCCCGCCCCCACTTCTGAGATCCATCCCCGAGGCCCCCCCTGGCCTGTGCCCCCCACACAACCCCCTTCCCTCCCTGCCGGGATCCCTCCCCCACCCCCCCCGGCCTGTGTCCCCCACACCACCCCTCCCCTGCTGCCAGGATTCCTCCCCAATACCCCCTCCAGCCTGTGACCCCCCAAACCACCCCTCCCCCACTGTGGGGCTCCCCACCAATCCCCCCCGGCCTGTGCCCCCCACACTGCCCCTCCCCCACTGCTGGGATCCGTCCCCGAGCCCCCCCCCACAACCCCCTTCCCAGCTGCCGGGCTCCCTCCCCACCCTGGCCTGTGTCCCCCACACCACTCCCCTCCCCTCTGCCTTCCTCTTCCCCTTCCTTCTCCCACCATGCTCCCCCTCCTCCTTCATCCCCCCCCCCCCGCTGTTGCTGGGGGATGTTTCTCGCTGTGACCCCAGCAGAGCCCCCCCAAAAAAGGATAGTTGAGGGGTGAGGCCAGGCTGGTGATGGGGCAGAACAGGGGATGGGGGTCAGACCCGCCCCCAGCTCTGGCGCTCAGTTCCTGGCCTGTCACCTGCCCAGCGGGGGCTGGGAAGCGTCATGCTGGGGGGGGGCCGAGCCCAGCCGGGGCTGTCGCTTCGCATCAGGGTGGCAGAGCTGACGGGCGGGTTTGTGTCCCCCGCGGGCGCCGGGTGCAGCGCCAGCTGGTGGGCCTGGATACGGGACACGGGCAGCGCTGGGACGGGGGGGCACGGCTGGGACGGGGGGAGCAGCGGGGGGACAGAGATGTGGGGGAATTTATCCAGCCTCCTCCAACATCACCGTCCCCCACCTCACTCATGACTCCCAGCCCTGCCGGTGCCCCTCACTCCCGACCCGCAGCCCCCTGCCAGCCCGATCCTGCCCCCCCCCGCCCTGCCAGTGCCCCTCACTCCCGACCCGCAGCCCCCTGCTAGCCAGGCCCTGTTCCCCCCCAGCCCTGCCGGTGCCCCTCACTCCCAACCCGCAGCCCCCTGCTAGCCAGGCCCTGTTCCCCCCCAGCCCTGCTGGTGCCCCTCACTCCCACCCCGCAGCCCCCTGCCAGCCCAGCCCTGCCCCCCCCCAGCCCTGCCGGTGCCCCTCACTCCCACCCCGCAGCCCCCTGCCAGCCCAGCCCTGCCCCCCCCCAGCCCTGCCGGTGCCCCTCACTCCCGCCCCGCAGGCCCCTGCTAGCCAGGCCCTGTTCCCCCCCAGCCCTGCCGGTGCCTCTCACTCCCGACCCGCAGCCCCCTGCCAGCCCGGTCCTGCCCCTCCCCCAGCCCTGCCGGTGCCCCTCACTCCCGCCCCGCAGCCCCCTGCTAGCCCAGCCCTGCCCCCCCAGCCCTGCCGGTGCCCCTCACTCCCGCCCCGCAGCCCCCTGCCAGCCCGGTCCTGTCCCCCCCCAGCCCTGCCGGTGCCCCTCACTCCAGGCCCGCAGCCCCCTGCTAGCCCGGTCCTGCCCCCCCCCAGCCCTGCCGGTGCCCCTCACTCCCGACCCGCAGCCCCCTGCTAGCCCAGCCCTGCCGGTGCCCCTTTTCCCCACGGGGGGGGGGAGCTAGCCCATGGGGGGCTCCTCTTCCCACAGACCCTTCCCTGGGAGGGGTGATGCGTCTCCCCACTTTGCACCCCCAGACAGCTGCCAGCAGCTGGAGCCCGAGCCCCTGCCTGGGCCCGGGGCCGAGGACCCGGACGACTCGCAGCTCCGGCTGCAGCTGAAACGCAAACTGCAAAGGAACCGAACGTCCTTCAGCCAGGAGCAGATCGAGGCCCTGGAGAAAGGTGATGGGGGGCCAGGGGGGGCCGGGGGGGGCTGAGCCGGACTCTGGGGCGTCACGGGCCAGGGGCTGTCAGGGGTGTCTCGGATCCACAGACAAAATAGTATGAACAATAATCCCACTTTGTCACACTTGGGTGTATCCGGGGGGCTGGAGATGTGGGGGGACTGGGCATGTCCAGGTGTCCCGGGCTGGGGGCTCGGGAACCGCTCGGAGCCGAGCCGGGCAGGATTGGGGGGCAGCGTCTCCCCTCGGGGCGCCCTCCCGCCACGGCCAGGAGCCTGCTTGGCTTCGGTGCCTCCTGGGTCCGACCAGGGCGCATCCAACACCCCGTGAGCTCCCCATGGCGAGCCCACCCCGATGGGACCCCTGGGGAAGCCTCACCCTGCCCCCAAAGGGCCCTGCCCCCCAACCCCGCAGCCAGCCGGGACTCCCAGCCAGCGTGGGGCAGAGCTGGTGAGCATGGACAGCAAAGTCCATCTTGGGGGGACCCAGAGCGTGGAGCCCTGGACTCCTTCCCCCGCCCACAAGTCCCAAACCAGGAGACTGACCCCTTCCCGCAGCCCAGCCCCGGACCTAGTTGCCAGGCTGGCCGGTCTCTGTGCCCAGGTGGCCCAGCGGCGGTATCCCACTGTCACGGCGTGCGGGGGAGTCAGGGCCCTGCGCCCCCCACTTCCTGCGATTCACCAGGGCTCTCAGCCAGCCAGGAACACAGAAGGGCTATTAGCCGACAGGAGCATGGTCTAAACCAGAGCTGGTAGGTACAGAGACCAGGACCCCTCAGTCAGGTCCCTCTGGGGGCTGGGGAACCCAGACCCCGGTTCTGGGCCTCCCCCCCAGCCAGCCCCAAACTGAAACCCCTTCTCACTGCCTCCCCCAGCAACCCCCCCCAGCCCCTCCTCCAGCCTTTGTCCAGTGTCCCGGGCAGAAGGTGTCACCTGGCCCCAGCCCCCTGCTGGGCTCAGGTCCCCTGCTCCGGTATCGTCACCCCAGGGAAGCCCCCCCCGGAACCCCCAACACCATCAGTACCAATGCGGCTGGTAAAGGAGCGAAACGCCCCTGGAACATTCCCAGGTTAATACTCCCCACCCCATCACCCACCTGCCCACTAGGGGTCGCTGCAGCGCTCACACCCCCCTTATCCCACCACCTAGACACACTGGGGAAACTGAGGCACACACGTAACGAGCAAACATTAAGAACTTTCCCAATTTGTCACACCAGGGTACTGGAGATGTGGGGGGACCCAGGGAACCCTGGGTGTATCCAGGGGGGCTGGCGATGCGGGGGGACCTGGGGAGCCCTGGGCGTATCCAGGGGGGCCGGAGATGCGGGGGGACCGGGGGGCCCTGGGTTCCATGTGCAAGGGAGGCTCCGAGGGCAGCACTGGGGTTTTGAAGGTGCCGAGAGGGCTCTAGGGATACGGGGGCTGGGCGGGGGGCCCTGTCTCTGACTGTGCTGCCCCCCCTCATGCAGAGTTTGAGCGCACTCACTACCCCGACGTCTTTGCCCGCGAGCGCCTGGCTGCCAAGATCGACCTGCCCGAGGCCCGGATCCAGGTGAGGGAGACCCCCCCCATGTCCCCTCAGGGCCCTCCCACCCCAAGGGAGACCCCTCAAACCCGGGGACACCCCCGATCCCCAGAGGATTCCCAAGAGAGACCCCCCCCAGAGGGACACCTTTGCCCCAGGGTTAACCCCTCAGCCCCCAGTGGGGAGACCCTGGGTACAGCCCCATGGGGAAACCCCGCACTTCAAGGGAGATCTCCGACCCCCCAACGGGAACCCCCATTCACCACCCCGAGGGAACCCCCCACAGGCCCCGTGGGGGGACAGCGCTGTGTGGGGGGGCCCCCTACCTGCACAGGGACCCTGACGCCTGCCCCCCCCCCGCAGGTCTGGTTCTCCAACCGACGGGCCAAGTGGCGGCGCGAGGAGAAGCTACGGAACCAGCGGCGCCAGGCGGGCGGGTCCGGGCACCTGCCCATGGGCAGCGGGGCCTTCCCTGGCAGCGGGGCCTTCCCGGCCGCGCCCCCCGCCGGGTCAGGTACCCCCCACTGCCCCCTGGCATCCCCCCACTGCCCTCCATCCCCCCTGCCCCCGGCACCCCCCAGTGCCCCCCATCCCCACTGACACCCAGGTACCCCCCAGTGCCCCCCATCCCCACTGCCCCCTGGTACCCCTCTACTGCCCCCCATACCCACTCTCTCCTGCCCCCCCTGCCCTCCTGTCCCCATCCATACCGTCTGCTGGATCAGGGATCTCCCATGGCTCCCTCAGCCCCTCCACCCCCACCCCCATACACCCCAGTCTGTGCTACCACTTGCCAGATCAAGTACCGCCCCCCCCCCACCAGTCGCCAGGCTGCAGAGTGTCGGCCAGTCTCTGTGCCCAGGCGGCTGGGCGGCAATATCCCACCTTCCCTCTAGGGGTCGCTGCAGCGCTCACACCCCGTCGTCCCACCACCAAGATACTTGAGTAACACACAGGGGAAACCGAGGCACGCAGCATAAAACACTAAGAATGGTCCCGCTGTGTCCCTACCCCAACCCACCCCCCCAACCCCCCCCCAAAGGACGCCATATCCACGCCTGGCCGGTGGATGACTGTCCTCTCCCGCCAGGTGCCATGCTGGGGCGCAGTGACGGCCCCCTCCCCAACAGCTACGGAGCCCTCCCACCCCTGCCCAGCTTCTCCATGGCCAACAGCCTCCCCATGCAGGTGAGGGGGGTTGGGACCTGCTGGGGAGGGGGCATGGAGAGGGCCTGGGGGGGTATGTGGGGTTGATGCGGGGTGTGGAGGCTCAGCCTGGGGGAGGTCCGTGGGGAGGAGAGCTTGGCCCGGGAGGGATCCATGGGGTTGGTGTGGGGGGGGCTCAGCCCAGGGAAGGGGTATGTGGGGTCCGCATGGGTGGAGGACTTGGTTTGTGGGGGTTACGTGGGGTCGGTGGGGGGGGCTGAGCCTGGAGGAGTAAGTGGGGGGGGTCCCGGCCTGAGGGGTGGGGTTGGTGTGGGGGGGGGCCTCAACCCAGGGGGGTACTTGGGGTCAGAGTGAGGGGGGACTCAGCCCCGGGGGAGTATGTGGGGGGGGCTCAGCCCAGAGGGGTTTACGGGGGGTGGGGGGGGACTCAGACCGGGGGGGTTACAGGGGGCTCAGCAAAGGTGTCTCACAGCCCCGCCCCCCCCCCGCAGGCTGTCCAGCCGGTCGCCAGCCAGGGCACCTCGTCCTTCTCCTGCATGATCCCGGGCGGCTCCGCGGGACGCGGCTACGACCCCTACGGCCCGGCCCAGCTCCCGGCCCACATGGGCAGCCCCAGCCTGGGCGCCGGCTCCAGCACCTCCACCGGTGAGGGGGGGCACCCCCGGGGCAAAGCATCGTGGGAGCAGGGCTAACGCCAGGGGTGGGCAAAGGATTCTGGGAGCAACGTCAACGCTCTGTCTTACCCCCCACCCACTGGGGCCACCCCCAAGGCATTATGGGATTAGTGGGTGATGGGCATTGGTCTCTTATACATCTCCAGGCCTGGCGTGGCCCATATGGACCAGCTGCCCCTGGGCAGAGACTCTGCAGCCTGGCACGGCCCGTATGGACCAGCTGCCCCTGGGCAGAGACTCTGCAGCCTGGCACGGCCTGTGTTGACCAGCTGCCCCTGGGCACAGGCTCTGCAGAATGGCACGGCCCGTATGGATCAGCTGCCCCTGGGCACAGGCTCCGTGGCCTGGCACGGCCCGTGTGGACCAGCTGCCCCTGGGAACAGGCTCCGTGGCCTAGCACGGCCCGTATGGACCAGCTGCCCCTGGGCACATGCTCTGTGGCAGGTGGGTCCTTGGGGGCTCTCTCCTGCCAGCCTAACACCCCGTCTCTCTCTGCCCCCAGGTCTCATCTCCCCCGGCGTGTCGGTCCCTGTGCAGGTCCCTGGCGGGGACCCGGAGCTCCCTCAATATTGGCCCCGTCTGTAATGATGGGAGAAAACAGATCCTTCCCGGGGGGGGCAGGGCGGGGGCCGTGCCCGCCCCCCTAGGGGGGCAGAACCCATGGCTGGGGGTGGAGGTGGTGTGGGGATTCCCCCAGCTGCCCAGGGTAAGTCCTAGCCAGGAAGGGGGAGCCCTCTGCCCCCCCAATCTGGGGGAGCCCCCTGCCCCCCCAATCCCCAGTCACCACCTCCCATTCCCGCATGTCGGAGTTTGTCTATTAGAGACGCTGTGACCCACTGTGGCGTGTGTTGGGA
Source organism: Natator depressus (assembly GCF_965152275.1). NCBI lineage: Eukaryota > Metazoa > Chordata > Testudines > Cheloniidae > Natator > Natator depressus. The sequence goes on along the minus strand of NC_134256.1, from coordinate 21,025,498 downwards.
GGGGACAAACCCCCCCGTTACCGAGCCCTTCCCCATGTCCGCCTCCCCTCCCCCTGGGGGGGTGTGGGGCACCCCCCGTCTTGTGTTCCCCTCCCCTCACCCCCAGAGAGGGAGGCAGTAAAGTACCAGGGGGAGCTGGCAAAGGATGCTGGGAGAAGTGCTCAGGCCTCGCAAAGGATGCTGGGAGACACGTCAACTCGGCCAGGCTGGCAAAGGATTCTGGGAAATGTGTCAGCTCCTTGTCCTCCTGGGGCATGATGGGATAGTGGGCGACCCCCCCCCCGCACAGACCCATCAAGAGGGGAGAGGGGGGCTGTCTGCCCCCCCAGCCCCCGCTCACCCCCAGATCTTTCCCTGCAGGGATGGACCCATCTGGGGCTGATAGATCCTGGGGGGGTGGGGGAGAAAGGCCCCATTCTCCCCCCGCCCCAACCCCTGACCTGTCCCCCCCCAGCCCCCTGACACCCCCCCTTGACCTCACTCCGAGGCCCCCGCTGTGGTAGGTTGTCTGGTGTGTCAATAAAGGCCATCTGTAAATAACAACAGGCCCCCGTTGTCCGTCTGTCCGGCTGGCTGTGTGGGAAAGGACCCCCCCCGCCCCGCGCGCCCGCCATCAGAGCCTCGGTCCCCTCCGCCTCCCAGCCGGGGAGACCCTACAATAAACACCCCAGCCGGCAGCAAGCCCTGGGAGCGCTGCCTCCGGAAACGGCTTCTGGCTGTCAACAAGGGCGGGGGGGCCGGGGGCCTGTGGAGGAAACACCTGGGGCATCCGGGGTGGGGGGTGGCTCTGCTCCCCCCCCACAGCTATTCCTGCGCTAGTGTCACCCCCCCTTCAGCAGCCGGGGGGGTGCTGTGGGGAACGGGGGGGGGGGCTCCTGGCTACTCCAGCTCTGGCCTCCCCCAGCACGGGGCGCTGTGGGGTGGGGAGGACACCAGGTGTGTGTGTGTGGGGGGCAGATACCCCCTGCCCCCTCATCCCAGGCCCTTAGTTCCACCCGCCCCCCAGCCTGGCTGCCCCAGACCACCCCCACTGCCCCCCTCCATCTGCTGCCCCTCTCCATCTGCTGCCCCAGACAGCCCCCACTGCCCCCCTCCATCTGGTGTCCCCCCATCCCCCCACTTCCCCCCTCCATCTGCTGTCCCTCCTTCCCCTGCTGCCCCCCTCCATCTGCTGTCCCCCTCCTCCTGCCCCCCGCCCAGCAGCACTGCAGCAGAGCTGGTGACAGGGAGTCGGATGCAGCCCCCAGGGTGATGGGGGCGTGGGGGGGGCAGGGGGGGTGTCAGGACAGATCAGCGTCAGGCCGACATTAAGGGGCCAGGCAGGGCCGGGTGGGAAGATCTGGGCTGGATTCAGCACTGGGGGGACGGGAGCCGAGGTGGAGACAGCAGGGGGGGACCCCCCCAAATCCAGCATCCCCCAATGCCCCCCAGCACAGAGTCCACACCCCACTGCCCCCCATTCCCTCCACCTTGTTGGGCCCCCATCCCACTCTCCTCCAGCCCTAGTGACGCTGCAGGACACGGCTGTGGGGGTGTCCCTGATAAATTCCCAGGTCCTGGAGTCCCGGGAGGCAGTGAGGACCAGCCCCGTCCCCCCAAACCTGGCTGCTGCCCCACAGACCTGGGGGAGAATCTAGTTGGTTTGGGGCCTGATTTAGGGTTTTGGAATATTTGGGGCAAAACTACTGCCCTGGCCTGCCCCTCTACTGACCCCCACATCCACTGACCCCTGGCACCTACTGCCCCCTGCCCCCACATCCACTGCCCCTTGCCCCCTCATGCCCCCCACCCCGCTCCCCCGTGGCTCAGTGTCTCTCTTGCCTGGTCAGGTCGCATCAGCGCTGGGGCGTGGGGAGCCCAGGGCGAGGGGCTGGGGCCAAGGGGGGGTCCTTAAAGTGACTTTGCCCCCCTGCACCCCGCCAGCTGAGGGGTGTACGGCAGGCATCCAGGCTGGAATGGGGGGTGCAGAGCGGGGGGGTCCAAGTTGGCATCAGGGTGCAGGGTCCAGGCTGGGCCGTGCTGGGGGTGCAGGGTGTGGGGCGGCCTGGGATGGGGGACTGGAGTGTGAAGGAGGAGATCTAAAGAGGATTCTGGACTTGAAGGTGGGGGACAGAGTGCCCCCTCCCAGCCCTGCCGGTGCGCCTCACGCTCGACCTGCAGCCCCCTGCCAGCCCAGCCCTGGCCCCCCCCACCCCCAGCCCTGCCAGTGCCCCCCACTCCCAACCCCCAGCCCCTGCTAGCCAAGCCCTGGGCCCCCCAGCCCTGCCGGCGCCCCTCACTCCCAACCCGCAGCCCCTCTGTAGTTGAGGTTTGTGACCCTGCGGTGCCCCCACCCCCCTGCCCCAGCTGTTTTGTTATTAACCCTTTCGGGGTGCGGCTGCCTCTCGGTTCCTGTTGCCGTTGTCCCCCTCCACCCCCAACGTGAGAACCAGAGACCCACCCACCCGTCCCCCACCCCTGATACCTTCCCTGCGGGAGGATGTGGTCGGGAGGGCATGGCAAAGGCTGGGGGGCACCTGAGGGGTGTGCGCTCCCTGGGGGCTGAGGACGCAGGGGGCTTAACAAAGAGGTGGGACATGGGGAGCCCCGGGCTCCCCCCACAAGTTCTGCCGGTGCCCCTCACTCCTGACCCGCAGCCCCCTGCTAGCCCGGCCCTGGGCTCCATCACCCCCAGCCCTGCCGGTGCCCCTCACTCCCGACCCACAATCCCCTGCTAGCCCAGCCTCGGGCCCCCCCACCCCCAGCCCTGCCGGTGCCCCTCACTCCCGACCCGCAGCCCCCTGCTAGCCCGGCCCTGGGCCCCCCCACCCCCAGCCCTGCCGGTGCCCCTCACTCCCGACCTGCAGCCCCCTGATAGCCTAGCCCTGGGCCCCCCCAAGCCCTGTCGGTGCCCCTCACTCCCGACCCGCAGCCCCCTGCTAGCCCAGCCCGGGCCCCCCCGCAGCCCTGCCGGTGCCCCTCACTCCCGACCGGCAGCCCCCTGCTAGCCTGGCCCTGGGCTCCCCCACCCCCAGCCCTGCCGGTGCCCCTCACTCCCGACCCGCAGCCCCCAGCCAGCCCGGCCCTGGGCTCCCCACACACACAGCTGAGGGGGGCTCTACCTGAACAAGTTGGGCCTGGGGGGGTGGGGGCTGTGAGCTGGGGGGGGGAGACACCCAAGCCAGCTGCAGCCTGTTTCCTACCGCTGTCTCCCAGCCCCAGGGTACCACTGTTGCCCCATCCCTGGGCTAGGGGGCCAGGCTATCCCCGCAGGAGCCAGAGACTCCTGGCTATGAAGGGGAGTGGGGAGGGAGCGGGGGAAGGGAGCCAGGACTCCTGGGTTCTTTCCCTGGCTCTGGGAGGGGAGTGGGGTCTAGTAGTGAGAGCAGGGGGGAGGGGCTGATAGCCAGGACTTCTGGGTTCTCCGTGCCTCAGTTTCCCCTCCGGGTGCCACCAGCGAGGCTGCGTGCGCGTATCTCTCTCTCGCCTCCCCCCGCCCCGTCTCTTCCTGTTTATGAGGCTGGAGCCCGGTTCTCGGCGCTCGCTTCCCCCCGGGCCGGAAGCGGCACTTCCCGCCGCGCCCCATTGGCTGCGGGGCCCGGGGGGGGGTTTAAAGGCTGAGCCTGGCGCGGGGCTGGGGGGAGACGCGGGGCGCAGACGGGACGCGAGCGGGCAAGGGTAAGTGGTGGCTGGTGTTCCTCGGACGCTTGGGTTCTCTGACCCTCCCGCAGACCCCCCCGGCCCGGAGCCAGGGAAAGAACCCAGGAGTCCTGGCTCCCTGATACAATCTCCCCGCCCTGCTCTAACCACTCGTCCCCCATCCTCGGCCAGACCTGTGATCGGACCCAAGAATCCGGGCTCCCAGCACCCCCTGCTCTAACCACTAGACCCCACTCCCCTCCCAGAGTCAGGGAGAGAACCCAGGAGTCCTGGCTCCCAGCCCCCTGCTCTAACCACTAGACCCCACTCCCCTCCCAGAGCCTGGGAGAGGACCCAGGAGTCCTGGCTCCCTGAGACAATCCCACCCTGTGCGCTCTAACCACTAGTCCCCACCCCTTTCCCAGAGCTGGGGGTGGAACCCAGGAGTCTGGGCTCCCAACCCATGTCCCCATTTAACCACTAGACCCTACTCTTTTCCCAGAGCTATGGAGAAAACCCAGGGTGGGTTTTGGGGGGGGAAGTGGCTGAGGACTCTGGGTGCTGAGATACAGTGGTGGGGAGACCTATGCTGCCCTCTAGGGGTGCACCCATCTGGGGGCCCTAGGTTATTCACTCCTGGGAGGGGTGCAGGGGACCCAGGGCCCATGTAGAACTGCCAAGGAACCTAGTATTACTAGGCAGAGGGGGTGGGGGGAGGGAGGGGGTCGTTACCAGTAATAGGGACAAGGATCCACCTGGCTGAGCCCCGACCTGGTGCCATCTGTTGTGGCTGTTCATACGGGGAACTCCTCGGGGCAGGACTGCGGGGCTGTGCAGTGCCTGGCGTGATGGGGGCCCTGACCTTGACTCGGGGGGTGTCTGTGCAGTAGGAGGTGGGGGGGATGAGCCCTTCAGTTCCCTGGGGCCCCTGTCCTTGCAGGGCCCCACGTCCCAGGTGCAGGGGCTGTGCCTTGCTCCCCCAGAAGTGGCCTGACCCAGGCCTGCTCCATCCTCCTTCCTGGGGGTTTTGTGGGGGGGGCCTGTGGGAAAGAATAGAGCGGAAGGTGGGTGGCATTAAAGGCCAGAATGGTCAGGTGGGAGGCATGGGGGGGGCAGAGTGTCACTGGGGGGCCACAGCGCAGCTCAGATGGTGGAACGGGGACTGGATTTTGCTTCTGGTTCTCTGGGGCCTGCCTGGCACTGGGGTTGTGGGGCTATTGACCCCCCACTGTTATCCGCCCCCCACAATTCCCCTCCAGTGTCTCCCTGCCCCCCCAGGAGTCCTCTCCCCTCTTCCCCACCCCTGTGAGATTCTGCATCGGAAACCGACACGGAACCGAAACAGACATGAAAAAGGGAAGGAACTTGGGGGGGGGGGGGGAGAGTCTCAACCCCTCCCAGCCAGATAGGGGATCCTGGGGGGCTGGACCTCAGAAGGGATCCCCCAACCCTCTGCTTGATTTTCCCCCCCGCATCTCCCCTGCCCTGTCTGACTCCAGCCCCTGTGTCTGTCTGTCTCTCTCTCTTGCAGGTCGTCCCACCCAGTGACGGATCCTGGGGTCCCCTCGAGGTGGCTTTGGGGAGGCCTCTCTGCTCCCCACTCTCTCCCAACCCTTGTACCAGTGTCATGCTGCAGCGAACCCTGGTGCAGAGGATGGATGAGAAGGGGGGGTGGGAAACTGCACAGCCCCCCGCAGGGTCCTGGAACCCCAAAGACTCAACGTATCAAGAACAACTCCCAACCCATAGCCCCCTGCGTACCCCCAGCCCTGCCAGTGCCCCTCACTCCCCCCCGCAGCCCCCTGCTCGCCCCTGCCCTGCCCCCCGCAGCCCTACCAGAGCCCCTCACTCCCGACCCGCAGCCCCCTGCTCGCCCCTGCCCTGCCCCCCGCAGCCCTACCAGAGCCCCTCACTCCCGACCCGCAGCCCCTGCTTGCCCGGCCCTGGGCCCCCCCAGCCCTGCCGGTGCCCCTCACTCCTGACCCGCAGCCCCCTGCCCCCCCCCCAGCCCTGCCAGTGCCCCTCACTCCCCCCCGCAGCCCCCTGCTCGCCCCTGCCCTGCCCCCCGCAGCCCTACCAGAGCCCCTCACTCCCGACCCGCAGCCCCCTGCTCGCCCCTGCCCTGCCCCCCGCAGCCCTACCAGAGCCCCTCACTCCCGACCCGCAGCCCCTGCTTGCCCGGCCCTGGGCCCCCCCAGCCCTGCCGGTGCCCCTCACTCCTGACCCGCAGCCCCCTGCTAGCCCGGCCCTGGGCTCCGCCCAGCCCTGGCCCCCCCCCCAGCCCTGCCGGTGCCCCTCACTCCCGACTCGCAGCCCCCTGCCCTCCCCCCCAGCCCTGACGGTGCCCCTCACTCCTGACCCGCAGCCCCCTGCTAGCCCGGCCCTGTTCCCCCCCCCCCCCCGAGCCCTGCTGGTGCCCCTCACTCCTGACCTGCAGCCCCCCGCCCCCCCCCCCCAGCCCTGCCGGTGCCCCTCACTCCCGACCCGCAGCCATCTCTCTGCTCTTGTGTGTGGACAATAAACGGGTCTGGCCGCCGCGGTTGGTTTCTATGTAGTTTTCGCGGCTGACTCCGGGACTTTCATTTTTAGGGATTTTTTTTTTTTCCATGTCGACTGAAATTTTTCCAGCTGCAGAAGATGGGGGGGGGGGAGTGGTCACTGCGGGGGGGGGGGGGGCAGACGATAATTATTTCACGACAGCTTCTGGCGCCAGGTGCCCCCAAGCCCTTCGTCACCTGTTTGATCCCCGGCTGCGGCCGGTCTCCCCACGCAGCTGCCTGCAAAGCCAGTCCTGGGCGGGGGCCGAGTCGGGGGGTTCCCCCCCTGCCGCCTCCCCCAGCCCTGGTTCCTTGCCGTGGCCTGGCACCGAAGTCTCCACCCAGCCCTGGGTGGAAAACCATGTTTCCCCGAGGGGGGGGGGAGAGCGGAGCCTTTCTGGGGGCTTTGCTGGGGGGGTCATGGCAGGGTCAGTAGGTGGGTGGGGGAGCAGCAGCCACGGTGGGGGGGGTGTGGGGAGGAACCACTGGCCACAACTCTGGATCCCTGGCAACGCCCCCGGTCCCAGGCCAGGAACGAGAGCCCAGCTGCCACTTGCCCTCTGACAACCCACCCCCCCAGCCCTGACCCAGGCCCCTTTCCCCACTGACCCCCCCCCCCCGGGGGCCGGGAACCAGAGCCCAGCTGCTACCTCCACTCAGACCCCCCCCAGCTCTGAGCCAGGCCCCTTCCCCACTGCTGCCCCTGCCCCCAGCACCCTCCTGCACCCCGGTGCTGCTCCTGTCCCATGCTCTGCAGACTCCCCCACTTCTCCCTGGGGCGGGGCTCCCCTGCCCACCCCGGGCTTCCCCCCTTCCCCCCCCCCATGAAAATGGGACGCCCCCCAGCAGGGAATCATTTGTCTCCTGCTGCCACCTAGTGGCCACTCCTGGCAGCTGCGCCCCATTGATGCCTGGGGAAAAGGGAGGGGGCAAGTTGCACAGGGGAGAGGAGCAGGGTGGACCGGAGGGAGGGAGGCCGGGGGGAGGGGGCAGGTTGCATTGGGGACAGGAGGGGAGGGGAGTGGGGTGGGGGAGGGGAGCAGGGGGGTCCGTCTGGGAATCACAGGGGCTGGGCTTTGCCCCGTCTGGGGCCAGTCTTCTGGGTGTGAACCCGTAGTGGGCTAGGCCCCACCGTCCCACCGAGGCCTCCAGCTGTGTCCATGGGCCCCGGCTCTTGGGGAGGCCCCGGCGGACACGGGGGTCCCGGGGGTGTTGGCAGTGACGCAGGGCCTCCCAGTGCAGAAGATGGGGTCCGGGCTGTCCCCTGAGTGCAGACCCTGCCCAGAGCCCAGCCCAGCTGCTGTGACCCCATCTTCGGGCCTCCCCCACCCGCCATCTGACCTCAGCCAGGTCAGCCGCCAGCCCCCCATCCCTTGGGCTGCATCTGGGGGCCCTCGGGGGAGACCCAGTTACTTCCGGGGTGTCTGCTGGCTGCTGGGGGGCCCCATTGCGCTGTCAATGACCCTCCCCGTGGGGGGGACACACCCCAGCTCCCATTGCCTGCCCCGAGGGCAGACAACCCCCTGCCCCCCACCCCATAGCTGTGCAGAATGCAGGGGAAACTGAGGCACACACACGCTTAATAACATTGCTACAGAAAATTCCAAATTTGTTCCAGCATAGCATGGGAGGGGAAGAGCTGGGTGGGGGTGCACAGGGGGGCAGGTTAGAGCCCCCCAGAACCGGCCCTAGAGCATCAGGCCAGACGGGTCCCACCTACCGTGAGGCTCCCAGCTTGGGCCCCTTGATTCAGGGGGCAGCAGCCAGGTGCAAATCGGGGAGCAGACCCAGCCGGGGTGGGGGAGGGGGCAGACACCTGGCCAGGGGAGTGGCCGGGGAAGCTAGCCTGTGGGAAACCCCAGCCCCCGAGGGGCCGGGGCACCAGGGGACCTGTGGGGCAGGTTCTCCAAAGCCGTGGGAGCCGCAGTGGGGCAGGCAGATGCCCTTGAACGAGGGAGACTTGGGGAGCTGAAGTTTTGTGGTACCTGGGTAGCGCCAAGCCCCCTTCCCTGGCCCTCCCCTCTGAGCCCCCCACTCCCTTTGCTCTCCAGCCAGATCCCTCCCCCCTGAGTCCAGCCTCATTAGCACAGGGTGCAAACTGTCCTCCCATTTCCCCCCACACAGCTGGGTACCCCAGGCCCGGCTGCATGTCCCGGTGAAACTCAGGGGTCCCCTGCGGGTGAGCGCCTGCTGCCTGGGAGGTGTCCCCCGGCAACCATGCCCACCCAGCCATGCCACGGTGCAGAACTATGCAGCCAGTCAGGGGATAAGGGTCCCAGCCCCCCGTGTCCTGCCACGTACCGGCCCCGTGCCCACACAGGGACACACAGACACACACACGGACACGTGCCCCCCATGTGGAGGGATCAGCAGGTGCGATGCAGTGGGACTGGTCTTAGTGTTTTCGCAGAATACTGGGTGCGTGCCTCAGTTTACCATGTGTGTTACTCAAGTATTGAGGTGGTGGGACAAGGGGGGGTGTGAGCGCTGCGACCCCTAGAGGGCAGGTGGGAGACCGCCGCTGGGCCACCTGGGCACAGAGACCGGCCAGCCTGGCAACTGGTGCCCGGGGCCCGTCCCCGCAGGGAGCCCGCCGGCCCGGAGGTGTCGGCGCAGAGCAGGTGGGCTGCTGGCCCAGGAGAGGGAGAAAGGACGGAGGAGGGGCACTGGGTGAGTCTGGGGCGGGGTTGCGTGAAGGGGTCAGTGAGTCTCCTGGTCTGGGACTTGGCGGGGCAAGTCCAGGGCTCCAAGCTCTGGGGCCCCCCCCAAGGTGGACCAGTTTTGCCCCACGCTGTGTTACCCGCTGGCTGGGAGTCCTGGCTGGCTGCGGGGTTGGGGGGCAGGGCCCTTTGGGGGCAGGTGAGGCTTCCCCAGGGGTCACATCTGGGTGGGCTTGCTGCGGGGAGCTCACGGGGTGCACGGGGGGGCTGATTCCGGGACACACCCAGGAGGGCACCGAAGCTGAGCAGGCTCCTGGCCCTGGCGGGAGGGCACGCCAAGGGGAGACGCTGCCCCCGAATCCTGCCCGGCTTGGCTCCGAGCGGTTCCCGAGCACCCAGCCCGGAGGGGTTGGTGAACGTCCAGTGCAAAGACTCGCTCCCAAGGGCCGAGGGGAGAAGCCGCCAGAGACCGGGCCGAGGGCGGCGCCAGGCAGGGCCCCGGGACTGTGCCAGCCTGGCCAGAGACGGGGGGCCTGGTACCACCCCTGGGGGCTGGTGCCGCTGGGAATCCAGGCCTGATTTCCCTGAGGTCTGGTTCCTCTTCTCCCTTTGCTCGAACCCGTGTCGTGGCCCCGCCCACTTCGCTGCTGTTCGGGGCACCGGGGGCAAGAACCCGGCCGTGGACAGTGCCGGCCCATTTCACAGCGGAGCTGGTCGGGGCAGGCTGGAGAGGGGCGTCTAGGAGCAGCTCCCTGGACAGCTCGGAGAGCGGAGGGGAGGGGTCTAGCGGGCAGAGCTCAGGGCTGGGAGCCAGGACTCCTGGGTTCTCTCCCCAGCTCGGAGAGGGGAGGGGAGGGGAGGGAGAAGGTCTGGCACATAGACCCTGCATGTTCATTCTGGCAGGCAACAGGCAGAGACCTGGGTTCTGTTCCCATCCCCCCTCCCGCCCCATCCCCCGACCTGACCTTGCAGGAATGATGCTGAATATCGGCGGAGTGGGGATGGGAAGTCACACAGGCCTTGGGGGTCTCAGGGATGGGAAGTCATAGAAATGCAAGCAGTAGCCCCTCACTCCCGACTCGCAGCCCCCTGCTAGCCAGCCCTGCCCTCCCCATAGCCCTGCTGGTGCCCCTCACTCCCGACCCACAGACCCCTGCCAGCCCAGCCCTGTCCCCCCCCCAGCCCTGCCGGTGCCCCTCACTCCCAACCCGCAGCCCCCTGCCAGCCCGGCCCTGGGCTCTGCTGGTGCCCGGCTCTCTCATGGGGGGCTCAGCGCATGACTCATGGCTGCGCCTTACGTCCCAGTGACAAATATTTATTCCTGGCATAATTGTTTCCCCCCAGAAGCACTGCGGCCGTTTCCTTCTCGTGCTGGGAAGGGCCTGGCTGCCAACAGATGCCAGGCAGCGCCACCGACCCGGGATTTCCCCACTATCCCGGACCCGCCACATGCACTGAGTGTGTGTGGCTCGGCAGGTGCCCCTCACTCCCGACCCGCAGCCCCCTGCTAGCCCAGCCCTGTCCCCCCCCAGCCCTGCTGGTGCCCCTCACTCCCGACCCGCAGCCCCCCTGCCAGCGCAGATGGGGGGGGCATGTTGTGGGAGCAGCGTTTGTCCCGGTCACCGCGCCCCCGGTTTCCGCCTGTTTATCCTTCCAAATCACTTCCAAAGTTCAAGGAACTAAAGGAAAAATATAAACAAATTCTCAGCTCTGGAAATAGATTCACCGTTCCCCCCCCCCATCGTCTGCCCCCACACGCAGGTGGTGTCTAAAAGCATCTAACAATCACCGGGCACTTCCTGCCCCACATCCGGCTTCCCAGCCTGGCCCGACAGCCACTCACTAGGGCAGAGGCATGGGGGGGCTCAGTGCCCTCCCCAAGACAGAGCAGGACCAGCCCAGGGAGGGGGACGCACATGCAGGCCCAGTGCCTGACCACCCCACCCCCCCGGCCTGGGCTCCCCAGATTTCACCCCCATCCCGGCTCTTGACCCCTGCCCCGGGCCTGGCCGTTCCAGGAGCCCTGGTTCCCCTTTGTGCCGGAGTAACGCTCACACAGTGTGTTCGCAGCTCTAGGCTGGGCACCTGCGTCACCCGCCCCCCGCCTGTGACCCGCGTCCCAGCTGCTTCCCCCCCCCGCACCCCCCCATTGTTCTCAGCCCCCAGCACACACAAGACGCATACGCAGCCCGGTTGTGTTATTTCCTGTTGGGAGCCCTCCAGGTGCGGCGGAAAAACCAGCCACTTCCAAGGACAAGGAGGAGAAGGAGCCTGGGCCGCCCCCCTCCCCATACGGCCTGAGCTGGGGGGAGAACCCAGGAGTCCTGGCATCCAGCCCCCCCCCGCAACCACTCGTTTTCCCCAACACAGTCGACCTGTGGTACTCCTTGCCATAGGATGCTGTGTTAGGCCCACCGATGGCTATTAGCCAGGCTGGGCACGGATGGTGGCCCTGGCCTCTGTTCGCCAGGAGCTGGGGATGGGCGCCAGGGGATGGATCACTCCATGAGCCCCTGGTCTGTTCATTCCCTCTGGGGCGCCTGGCCCCTGCCGGCAGACAGGACACTGGGCGAGAGGGACCTTTGGTCCGACCCAGTCTGGCCGCTCTGATGTTCCATTAGACCCCACTGTCCTCCCCAAGAACCCAGGAGTCCTGGCTCCCAGCCCCCCAGCTCTACCCACTAGGCCCCAATCCTCTCCCAGAGCTGGGGAGAGAACCCAGGAGTCCTGGCTCCCAGCCCCCCAGCTCTACCCACTGGGCCCCAATCCTCTCCCAGAGCTGGGGAGAGAACCCAGGAGTCCTGGCTCCCAGCTCCGCCCCCCCCACTCTAACCATTAGACCCCCCCTCTCGGAGCCAGGATAGACCCAGAAGGGGAGCCCTGGTGGGGGGTTATGAGTTGGGGTCAGGGGGGAAATCTCATTTCCCACTCCCCAGGCTCCTGCCCCCCCCAGTCTCTTGCTGTGATCCCACCCTTTCCCGAGCCTCCAGCAGCCCCCGGGGGAGGGGGGTATTGCCTGTATGCTGCCCCCGCCCGCAGTCCAGGAAATCGGGCTCCGTTGAGCCAAGTTTCATGTCAGCTCACCTGGCCGGGGACGGGGAGCAGGGGGAATTGTGTGTGTGTGTGTGGGGGGGGCACTAGGAACTTTGGTGGGGGGAGACGTGGGGCAGGGAGCACTGGGAAGGGTCTGTGGTTTCAGGGGAGCCTTGGTGCCCGTCCTAACCCTGGGGGGGGGCAGCGCCCCCACCTGTCACACAAGTGTGCAAAGGGGGGTTAATTCACATGTGAGGTGCACGGGGGAAGTTCCTTCTGAACAACACCCCAAACCTCGGCCTATCCCCTAGCACCTGAATCCCTGATATGGGGAGAGGGGGGAGGCCGTTAACTGAGCCCCCCCAGTTCTGCCCCCCCACATCAGGGCCAGAGGAGCAGGGGGTTTCTAGCAGGGAATTTCCTACCTCGGCGGGGGGGGGGGGGTCAGGGGAATTCCAGCTCAAGGCACTGGGGGGGGGGGAGCACTGTACAAAACCCCTCCCCCACCAGGGCATCCCCCACTTGGGAATCCTGGCAGGGCCCCCCAGCCCTGCCGGTGCCCCTCACTCCAGACCTGCAGGCCCCCCCCAGCCCTGCCGGAGCCCCTCACAACCGACCCGCAGCCCCTGCCCCCCCAGCCCTGGGCTCTCCCCAGCATCCCAGACACGTGCCAGCCGGATCCCTTTGGGGGATGGGGCTGGGGGGGGGGGGCGGTGAGTCAGCCCGGGAGACGTGAGAGTTCGCATCCGCGGCCCCCTGGTGTGTGGGGCCCTGCACGTACTTCAGTGCCCCACTGCGGGGGGGACAGTGGGGCGGTAGGAGAGGGGGCAGGGGGCGGGGTGACCCCTCCTGCCCGATAATCGGGGGGGGGCGCAACCAGCCTTTACCCCCCCCCACTTCGGCTGAGACCCTTGGGGCGGGGGGGGGGGTTATGAAGTCCCAGCCCTTCCCCCGCCCGGCATCTCCCCCACACACACTCCGAGACAGCTGTAAGAAGCCTCCCCGCCCCCCCCCCCACGTCAGTCCCCCACCCCGCCCCCCGGCAGCCGGGATATAAGGGGACCAGCCGGGCTGCGACTCCATCCTCACCAGCCACCCGGACAGACAGACAGACAGACAGACATCGGCACCGCGCCCAGCCCAGCCCAGCCCCCCCGCACCCTGACAGCAGGGGTAGGTACCGCACCTTCCCCCCGGGATGGGGGCTTTAGTTAGCCCGGACTCCTGGGTTCTCTCCCCAGCTCTGGGAGGGGAGTGGGGTCTAGTGGTTGGAGCAGGGATGGGGGTGGGGTGGGGTGCCCGGACTCCAGGGTTCTCTCCCCAGCTCTGGGAGGGGAGTGGGGTCTAGTGGTTGGAGCAGGGATGGGGGCGGGGTGGGGTGCCCGGACTCCTGGGTTCTCTCCTCTGCTGACTGGCTGGCTCTCTTCTAGGCTCTCAGCCATGGTGCCCCTCGAACTGGTCTCGCTGCTCATGGTGACTTTGGCAGCCCGGTGTGAGTCGCAACAGATGGGGGAGCCCCCGGCCAGGTGAGGGGGGCACGGTGGGTTTATGGCCAGGTGAGGGCTGGGGCGGGGCAGGGTGAGACACCAGCCAGGAGGGGGTCTCCATTGGGGTGGGGGGAACACAGCTGGGGGGGGAAGCTGAGTGGAGGGGGTTGTGGGGGGGGGAGTGGGTGAAGGGTTGGGGGGCTCCCCCCACTTTGGGACTGTTTTCACAATCCCCCATTCTCTGCTGTAGATGGTACCCCCCGCCTGTGATTTCCTTCCTGAAGCAGTTGTGGGGGGCCCAGAGGGGGCCCCCCCTGGCAGCGCCCGCCCCTCAGGAGCCCAGGCCAGCAGCTGGAGCCAGGCCTCCCTGGTACGTCCAGCCGGAGGGCGCGGGAGAGGTGCTTGGCCTACCCAGGAGGTAAGTTCCGGGTAGTTTAGGGGCAGGGATGGGGTGTCATGGGGCACTGGCACCCCCCATGGGCCAGAACCCCTCCTCCACTCCCAAGGGGCGGGGGGAGGAAGAGGGGGCAGATGTTCCCTCATCAGAGCTGGGAGAGAACCCAGGAGTCCTGGCTCCCAGCCCCCCTGCTCTAACCCACTGGACCCCACTCCCCTCCCAGAGCCGGGGATGGAACCCAGGAGTCCTGACTCTCTTTCCCTCCCCCCCCAGCCCCCAGCGCCGGATCCCCCGCCAGCTCTCTCCGCAGACGACCGGGCGCGGGTGCCAGCTGGGCACATGTCAGACCCACCACCTCTTCAACTGGCTGTACCACATCGGGGCCAGCGACCACAAAGACGACTCCCGGAAGGACATGGCCGACCCCATGGGCTACGGGCGCCGGCGGCGCTGGGCGGGGAGCCCTGGCCGGCACCAGGGGCCTGCCCCCCGCCTCCACAGCACCCGCTGAGAGCAGGGCTGGGCACAGCTGGGGCACATGCAGCCCCACCCCGCAGAGAGACCGCCGGAGCCGGGGCAGCCCAGCACCTGTGCCCGGAGAGACCCGGAACTGGCAGAGAATGGGGGAGGGCATAGCTGGGGGGCTGGCACCCAGACCCCCGCCCTGGAGCGTCCCTGGCACCTACCAGCTCCATGCTGCCCCCTGCAGGCAGCACCTGTTGCTGCAGTGCGCACCCCACCGCCATGCCAAAGGGGCAGCTGGCCCCCCCAGAACTGGGGAGCGGACCAAGGATTGTGCTGGGGGTGTGTGTGAAGAGATGCTTCCCCCCAGCAGCGCTTGCCCATCTACAGCGGGCAGTCCTGGAAGACAAGGGGACCCCCCAGTGGCGCTGTGGGGGAGACAGACTGTGGGGCGGGCCGGGGGCTACTCCTGGCCCCCTGCATAATGGACAACGGGGCCTATGGCCTGAAGTGCAAATAAAGAGGTTTATTTGAACAGCCAGAGATGCCTCCTCCAGTCTTGGGGGGGGGAGGAGGACCCCAGGGGGTCAGCCAAGCAGGGAATTGGCCTTGGGGGTTGTGACAAGCGTACAGCCACTGTGCTCTCTGAGCCAGGAGAGAACCCAGGAGTCCTGGTTCCCAGCCCCCCCTGCTCTACCCACTACACCCCGCTCCCCTCCCAGAGATGCCTATCAGAGGCTAGTAGCGTCATTGACAGACACCCCCCCACACACACCCCGTACCATTGTCCCCGTCCCGCCTTCGGGCCCCTGGTGGAGCCCAGGGCTAGCATGAGGCATCCCCCTCTGGGACCCCCCGGGGCTGTGCCCCCCTTCCCCAGCCCCACCCGTCCCCCACTATTACCCCTTCCCCCAGGCCCCCACCATTCCCCCTGTGTCGCCTGCCCCCTCACCCCAGCCCCACCCCTCTCGCCCAACCCCTCCCCCACTATTACCCCTTCCGCCAGGCCCCCACCATTCCCCCTGTGACGCCTACCCCTCCGCCCACTATTACCCCTCTCGCCCCACCCCTCCCCCCACCTCCTCTCGCCCCTCCCCCAGCCTGCCCCCCCCCTCCATCCCTCGGTCCCTCCCTCCCGGCTCTGACGCTCCGCGCAGGCTCCAGACGCGTGTCCCCCCCAGCCCCCCCGCCCCACTTTCCCGGGCGGCCCCGGCGCCGCCGCGAGCAGCTGGGCGAGGGGCACTGGGCGGGGGAGGGGCGAGGGAGGCTAGGAGCGGGGGGATGGGCTAGCAGGTGGGGGAGGGACGCGAAGGGAGGGGGGCTGCCCCCAGGAAGGAGCGGGGGGGTAGCAGGGAGGGTCCCGTCCCCAGCCTGGGGGAGGCTCGGGGGCCGGGGTCTCAGGACGCCGCCAACCGCTTGCAGCAGATACCCCGGCTTGGATCCTGCGGGCAGGAAGGTGAGTGAGGGGGAGGGGGCTGGGAGCCGGACGCCTGGGTTCCATCCCCAGTCCTGGGAGGGGGTGGGGTCTAGCGGTTAGGGCAGGGCGGGGCTGGGACTCCTGGGTTCTCTCTCTGGTTGGAGGGAGGGGGTCTAGTGGCTACAGCGGGGGGGGGCTGGGAGCCAGGACTCCTGGGTTCTCTCTCTGGCTGGAGGGAGGGAGTAGGGCCTAGTGGGTAGAGCAGGGGTGTATATTTGGGAGTCAGGACTCCGGGCTTCTCTCTCTCCGGCTCTGGGGAGCTGATGGGCGGTTTGTTTCCCCAGCCCATCGATATCCTTTGAATTGAGATTCCAGCCCCTAGGGGAGCCTGTCTCTCAGGGGCTGATGGGATGCGGGGGGCAGTGCTGGGGGTGGGACCCCCAGGGTGAGGGGGGATGCTGCCTGGGGGCTATTTACACCACTGACAGCCCTGTCTGTGATCGATGGGTGCTCCTTGCCGGGGTGGGGGCCCCAGATGGGTAGGGTGGGTGTAGCATGGGAGGGGGCTGGGAGTCAGGACTCCTGGGTTCCTTGGGTGCAGCAAAGGGTCTAGTGGGTTGGAGTCCTGGCTCCCAGCCTGCCGCCCCCACCCCGTTCTAACACACTAGCCCCCCCCCTTCTCCCAGAGCGGGGGATAGAACCCAGGAGTCCTGGTTCCCAGCTCCCCTCTGCTCTAACCACTAGACCCCACTTCCCCCGAGTGTCTGGACCCAGAGGCAGCCCGGTGTGTTATCTGCGTCCGGGTCCCTTCCTGTGGGTGTGGGGAAGGTCGCAGCCCCCAGAGCGTCTCCTGTCCCAGGGAGTAAAGGTCGCTGGCTGGGGAGGGTGTTTACCAGGCACAGGCCAGGCTCAGCCAGGCAGCTGGCCTCCGGACTCCTGGGTTCTATTCTGCCTCTTCCGTCCCTCCCAGCAACAGTTTCCCCACAGGTACAGCGAGCCTGCCTTGATTTGCTTAAACTGGGAGGCCTGTGGGGCAGGGACTGTGTGCTGCTGTGGGGCAGGGCAGCGTCCAGCCGGGGGGCCCTGAGCTGGGTCAGGGGCTGTGCGGAGCTTGGCACGATTTGGGGGGGCTGATCTGGGTTGGGGATGGGGCAGAGGGGGCCTGGGCTGGGAGCCAGGACTCCTGGGTTCTCTCCCAGGCTCTGGGAGGGGCATGGGGGCTAGTGGTAAGAAGAGGGGGCCAGGACTCCTGGGTTCCATCCCTGGCTCTGGGAGGGAGTGGGGGCTAGTGGTTAGAGCAGGGGGCGGTGGGGAGACGGGATCTCTTCCTTCCTCCCCCTCCCTGGGGGTCTGAGATGTCTCCAGCTCCCCCCCCCACCACATGCTGGGGTGCTGGATTGTGACCTCAGCAGCGCATCAGGGGTGAGGTCATCGCGGAGCCGGGGCTGGCCTGGCTGGTGCTGGCAGGTCTGGGCCCCTTGGCAGTGCCCAGGTACGGCAGGTACCCACGATACCCCCCTGGCTGTGCCCCTGGGTAGGGGAAGGGGCCCCTCTCTGCCCCCTCCCAACCTGTTGGAGTTGCTGTCCCAGGCCAGAAGCTCTCCCCGCGGCGCTGGGGCCAAAGGGCTAACAGGGGATACTTGGGGGGCAGAGGGAGTTCGGTCCTGGGCCTGGCACCGGGTCCCCGGCCAGAGGGAGGTTGGCCTATTGGGTGGGTGGGGCGGTTTGAGAAGAGCCGTGAGGCCAAGGAAAGGGGCAGAAAATCTGCCCCAGAGCGAGCGCCGCCAGGAGCCCCAGCTCAGCCGCTCCCCATGGGGCAGTGGGGGGGGGCCTGAGCCCGGCAGCAGGTCCCGACGTGGGGTGGGGGACACACACGGACAAATCTGCACCATGGGGGGCTGGCAGCCCGGTTGGGCCGGAGCCAGCCTGTAAATAAGGGTCTGGTTTTGCCCAGGAGGGGAATGACCCCAGGGACAAGTCCCCGGGGGAAGGGGGAGTAGTGGGTGTGGGGGCTGGGAATTCAGGGGCCCCTCTGGGGGGGGGGCATGGTGGCTGGATGTTCACGGGCCCCTTTGGGGGGGGGGCTGGGGCTCGGTATCCGGGGACCCCTCTGGGGTGAGGCGCGGGGGTGGGAATCTGGGGTTCTCCCCAGAGCCTGAGGGGGGGTTGGTCTCCTGACTCCCACCCCCCCCTTTAGCACTGGGGTGGGACCCAGGCGTCCTGGCTCCTGGCTGTGTTTCAGTGGGGGGGACAGACGCAGCATGTCAATGCCCCCCCGGCCTGTCTCTCTCTGCCCCAGCGCCCGCTAGCACCCCCCAGCAATGGCGGAGGCTCACCAGGCCGTGGCGTTCCAGTTCACGGTCTCGCCCGAGGGGGTCGACCTGCGGCTCAGCCATGTGGCCCTGAAGCAGGTCTACCTGGCCGGCCTGCGCTCCTGGAAGAAGAAAATCACCCGGCTACGGGTATGGGGGGGGACCCCCTGGGGCTGGGGAGGAGCTGTGGGGTCTGACTGTGTGCAGGGGTGGGGGGAGCTGAGGGGTCAGACTGAGGAGCAAGGGGGCTGGGGGGTATCCAAGGGGTGAGAGTGGGGCGGGGATTGCGGGCTGGGGGGGGCGAGGAGTCAGGCTGGGGGGCAGGGATCTGGGGGCTAGAGGAGGAGCCGTGGGGTAAGACTGAGGAGCAGGGATCTGGGGTTGGGGGGAAAGCTGTGGGGTCAGAGTGAGGAGCAGGGATCTGGGGGCTGGGTTGGGGGAGCCATGGGGTCAGACCGAGGAGCAGGGGATCTTGGAGCTGGGTTGGGGGAGCCGTGGGGTCAGACCGAGCAGCAGGGATCTGGAGGCTGGGGGGAGCTGGGGGGTCAGACCGAGGAGCAGGGATCTGGGGCCTGGGGGGGAGCTGGGGGGTCAGACCGAGGAGCAGGGATCTGGGGGCTCGGGGGAGCCGTGGGGTCCGACTGAGGAGCAGGGATCTGGGGGCTAGAGGAGGAGCCGTGGGGTCAGACAGAGGAGCAGGGATCTGGGGGCTTGGGGGGAGCTGGGGGGTCAGACCGAGGAGCAGGGATCTGGGGGCTCGGGGGAGCCGTGGGGTCCGACTGAGGAGCAGGGATCTGGGGGCTAGAGGAGGAGCCGTGGGGTCAGACAGAGGAGCAGGGATCTGGGGGCTTGGGGGGAGCTGGGGGGGTCAGACCGAGGAGCAGGGATCTGGGGGCTGGCTGCGGGGAGCTGTGGGCTGGGGCTGGGGGGCCGGAACTGGGTTCCGGCCTGGCCCCATGCAGCCCGCACACCCTGCTGACCCCCGTCTCCCCCCACAGAACAGCCTGCTGACGGGCGTTTTCCCTGCCAGCCCGGCCAGCTGGCTGGTCATGGCCACGGCCATCCTGGCCAGCCAGGCCTCCCGCCTCGACCCCTCCATGGGGCTCATCGGCAAGATCAAGGAGCACCTGCCTGCCAGGTTGAGGGACAGTGGGGCTGGGCTTGGGGCCATGGGGGGCCGGGCCAGGGAGGTGTATGGGGCTGAGGGAAGGGGGCTGGGATGGGGGGCACAGGCATGGGTGTGTGCATGGGGGGGGTCAGTGTAGGGGGCACAGGGCCAGGGAAACATAGCGGTGGAGGGGGCAGGGCTGGGAGTTCGGGGGGATTGGGGAGTCATGAGGGGCGGGACCACGGAGGTGTGTGGGGCTGGGGGCTCGGGGGAGGGCATGGGGGGGCAGGAAGGTGTGTGGGGCTGGGAGAAGGAAGCTGGGCTGGGGGCACGGGGGAGGCCATGGGGGGGCGGGGGCAGGGCCAGGGAGCTGTGTGGGGCTGGGAGAAGGAGGCAGGGCTGGGCGTGCAGGGGGCACGGGGGAGGGCATGGGGGGGCAGGGCCAGGGAGGTGTGTGGGGCTGGGGGAGGGGGCCAGGGTTGGGGGTTTGGACGGCACGGGGGAGGGCATGGGGGGCAGGGTTGGAGATGTGGGGGGAAGGGGCCAGGGCTGGGAGGCGCATGGGTGACAGAGCCAGGGAGGTGTGTGGGGCTGGGAGAAGGAGGCTGGGCTGGGGCTCAGGGGCACTGGGGAGGGCATGGGGGGGGGCAGGGGCAGGGCCAGGGAGGTGTGTGGGGCTGGGGGAGGGGGCCAGGGTTGGGGGTTTGGACGGCACGGGGGAGGGCATGGGGGGCAGGGTTGGAGATGTGGGGGGAAGGGGCCAGGGCTGGGAGGCGCATGGGTGACAGAGCCAGGGAGGTGTGTGGGGCTGGGAGAAGGAGGCTGGGCTGGGGCTCAGGGGCACTGGGGAGGGCATGGGGGGGGCAGGGGCAGGGCCAGGGAGATGTGTGGGGCTGGGAGCGGGGGGCAGGGCTTGGGGGCACTGGGGAGGGCATGGGGGGGCAGGGGCAGGGCCAGGGAGGTGTGTGAGGTTGGGGGAGGGCTCCGGGTTTGGGGGGCATGGGGGGCGGGGCCAGGAAGGTGTGTGGGGCTGGGAGAAGGAAGCTGGGCTGGGGGCACTGGGGAGGGCATGGGGGGGGCAGGGGCAGGGCCAAGGAGGTGTGTGGGGCTGGGAGAAGGAGGCAGGGCTGGGCGTGCAGGGGGCACGGGGGAGGGCATGGGGGGGCAGGGCCAGGGAGGTGTGTGGGGCTGGGGGCTCAGGGGGCACGGGGGAGGGCATGGGGGGGCAGGGCCAGGGTGGTGTGTGGGGCTGGGGGCTCGGGGGGCACTGGGCGGCCCCAGGAGGGCGGGGGGGTGTCCCTGGGGAGGGGGTCTGGCCGCCCCCCGCTGACCCCCCTGCCCCCCTGCAGCGCCTACCTGTCGGAGCCGGCCCGGGCGGGGCTGGGGGCTCTGGCCTTCGCCACCCTGCTCTGGCTGGGGCTGGTGGTGACCATGCGGGGCGCCCTGCGGGCCCTGCTCTGCTACCACGGCTGGATGGACGAGGAGCACGGCCACACCTCGCTCGCCACCAAGTTCTGGCTGGTACGGGCCGGGGGGCCCCGGGGCCATGTGGGGGGCCGGTATGTCCCGGGGCTGGTGCCTTCTGGGGGACTCCATGGGCGGAGGCTGGTACGGGCCGTGGGGCCCCATGGGGGGTGGTACGTTCTGGGGCTCCCCGGGGGTGGGGGGCCCATGGGGGGCTGGGGGGGCTATGGGGGGAGGCTGCGATGGGCCACAGGGGGTGCCCCCATGCCACTGTGGCTCAGGCCTGGCATGTACCACAGTCCGGGGGGGGGGGCGGGGAGGTAGGATGGGGGCTGAAGCTGTCCGGGGGGCACGGACCGAGCTGGGGGGGTGCTGTGGGGCTGGAGGGGGAAGCCCGAGGAAGCCTGGGTGTGTCCTTGGCAGGCCGTGGGGGGAGGATGGGGCCGGTTGGGGGGCTCACTGCTTGGCCCCCCGTCTCCCCCCACAGGCGCTGGTGAAGATCTTTGCCGGCCGTAGGCCCATGCTGTACAGCTACCAGGCGTCCCTGCCACGCCTGCCCGTGCCCCCATCAGGGACACCGTGCAGCGGGTGAGCGACTGGGGGGCGGGTTCTGGGGGCCGGGTGGGGAGAGAGTTTGGGGAAGGGGGGGTCTGGGTCCTCGGAGGGGGGCTGGAGCTGGTGGCTGGGGGGAATCCTGAGGAGGGGTCTGGGCCACCCTGGGGGCTGGAGGGAGGGGAAGTTGGGGGGGGGTGTCCTGGAAGGAGGGGTTCTGGGGGGGGGTGTCGGGGAACTGGGGGGGGGTCCTGGGAAGGGGGGTTTCTGAGTCCTGGGGACTGGAGCTGGCGGAGGGGGAGTCCCGGGGGGGCACATGGTGGGATGCTGGTGGGGGGCTAGGGGCAGTTGAGCTGACGCACCCGGCTTGGGGGGGGGTCTCCCCCCGGCTCTGCCCCCCCAGTACCTGGAGTCCGTGCGCCCCCTGCTGTCGGACCCGCGCTTCCAGCGTGCGGCCGCCCTGGCCCGGGACTTCGAGCGCTCGCTGGGCCCCCGTCTGCAGTGGTACCTGACCCTCAAGTCCTGGTGGGCCACCAACTACGTGAGTGAACCGGGCCCGGGGGGGCGTGGGGGGGGGCTTGCGCTGTGCTGGGCCGGGGGGGGTTGGTGGGGGGGTTGCTGTGCTGCAGGGGGGCTCTGAAGGCGGGCGCTGTGCTGCGTGGGGGTGGTGGGCTTGGTGGGGGGGGTCGTGCTGCAAGAGGAGAACGGGGGGGGGTGTCTGACTCTCTTTACCCTTGTTCCCCCCCCACCCCCCGGCAGGTGAGCGACTGGTGGGAAGAATACGTTTACCTGCGGGGACGGGGCCCCCTGATGGTGAACAGCAACTACTACGCCATGGTAAGTCCTTTCTGGGGGGGCGTGTGGGGTCCCCCCTTCCTGTACCTTGCTCTGGGCCCATATGGGGGGCGTGTGGGGTCCCCCCTTCCTGTACCTTGCTCTGGGCCCATATGGGGGGCGTGTGGGTCCCCCCTTCCTGTACCTTGCTCTGGGCCCATATGGGGGGCGTGTGGGGTCCCCCCTTCCTGTACCTTGCTCTGGGCCCATATGGGGGGTGTGTGGGGTCCCCCCTTCCTGTACCTTGCTCTGGGCCCATATGGGGGGTGTGTGGGGTCCCCCCTTCCTGTACCCTGCTCTGGGCCCATATGGGGGGTGTGTGGGGTCCCCCTTTCTGTACCCTGCTCTGGGCCCATATGGGGGGCGTGTGGGGTCCCCCCTTCCTGTACCTTGCTCTGGGCCCATATGGGGGGCGTGTGGGGTCCCCCCTTCCTGTACCTTGCTCTGGGCCCATATGGGGGGCGTGTGGGGTCCCCCCTTCCTGTACCTTGCCTCTGGGCCCATATGGGGGGCGTGTGGGGTCCCCCCTTCCTGTACCTTGCTCTGGGCCCATATGGGGGGCGTGTGGGGTCCCCCCTTCCTGTACCTTGCTCTGGGCCCATATGGGGGGCGTGTGGGGTCCCCCCTTCCTGTACCTTGCTCTGGGCCCATATGGGGGGCGTGTGGGGTCCCCCCTTCCTGTACCTTGCTCTGGGCCCATATGGGGGGTGTGTGGGGTCCCCCCTTCCTGTACCCTGCTCTGGCCCATATGGGGGGCGTGTGGGGTCCCCCTTTCTGTACCCTGCTCTGGGCCCATATGGGGGGCGTGTGGGGTCCCCCCTTCCTGTACCTTGCTCTGGGCCATATGGGGGGCGTGTGGGGTCCCCCCTTCCTGTACCTTGCTCTGGGCCCATATGGGGGGCGTGTGGGGTCCCCCCTTCCTGTACCTTGCTCTGGGCCCATATGGGGGGCGTGTGGGGTCCCCCCTTCCTGTACCTTGCTCTGGGCCCATATGGGGGGCGTGTGGGGTCCCCCCTTCCTGTACCTTGCTCTGGGCCCATATGGGGGCGTGTGGGGTCCCCCCTTCCTGTACCTTGCTCTGGGCCCATATGGGGGGTGTGTGGGGGTCCCCCCTTCCTGTACCCTGCTCTGGGCCCATATGGGGGGTGTGTGGGGTCCCCCCTTTCTGTACCCTGCTCTGGGCCCATATGGGGGGTGTGTGGGGTCCCCCCTTTCTGTACCCTGCTCTGGGCCCATATGGGGGGTGTGTGGGGTCCCCCCTTCCTGTACCTTGCTCTGGGCCCATATGGGGGGTGTGTGGGGTCCCCCCTTCCTGTACCTTGCTCTGGGCCCATATGGGGGGTGTGTGGGGTCCCCCCTTCCTGTACCTTGCTCTGGGGGGCCCATATGGGGGGTGTGTGGGGTCCCCCCTTTCTGTACCCTGCTCTGGGCCCATATGGGGGGCAGATGGGGGTCCCCCCGCCCTGTACCCCTGCTCTGGGCCCATGGGGGGGGCAGATGGAGGTCCCCCCGCCCTGTACCCGGCTCTGGGCCCATATGGGGGGCAGATGGGGGTCGCCCATGTATCGCTCAGTCCCTAACCCCCTTCTCTCCCCCCCAACCCCAGGATTTCCTGTACGTCACCCCGACCCCCATGCAGGCGGCCCGGGCGGGGAACGTGGTCCATGCCCTTCTCCTCTATCGCCGTCTGCTGAACCGTGAGGAGATCAAACCGGTGAGGGGGGGCCGGGGGGGCATCTGGTCGGGGGGGGGTGGTCGGGGGGGCAGAGGGGGGCGGGGCCTTGGCAGGGAGGGAGCCTCAGCAGGGGGTTGTGCCATGAAGGGGCTGGGGTGTCTAGGGGACAGGGACGGGACTTCCCTCGGCATGGGGCTGCATTATGGGTGGGGGGGGGGCCTGGCGTGTCTCTGGGGTGATTGACTCCCCCCGCCCTCCCCAGCTGATGATCCAGGGCACCCTGCCCATGTGCTCTGCGCAGTACGAACGCATGTTCAACACCACCCGTGTCCCTGGAGTGGAGGCAGGTAGGACCCTCCCTGCCCCCCACACGGTGAGGGGGGGGGTCACCTCCCACTGAACCCCTGGGACGAAAACTTTGCCCCAGATTAAATACCCCAAAGATAGCAAGTACACCCCCCCTTACAGCTGGGGGTGCTTGGTCTGGGGTGACCCCCAGAGCCCCAGAGAGAGGTGGGGGGGGCTCAGAATGGGGTGACCCCCAGGGATGGGCTGAGGAGACCCAGTGGGAGGGGGCTCGGGGTGGGGGGCCCAGTGAGGGGGCTCTGAGTGGCGTGACCCCCAGAGAGGGGCTGAAGGGACCCAGTGAGGGGGCTCAGAGTGGGGTGACCCCCAGAGAGGGGCTGAGGAGACCCAGTGGGAGGGGGCTCAGAGTGGGGGTGGGGGCCCACAGGAGGGGAGGGGTTGGTGCCAGGTGTTTGGCTTGGCAGGGGGACGTCCAAGGGGCGCCCCCCCCACCCTCGCGCTCCCCCCCAGATTTGCTGCAGCACCGGCAGGACAGCCGGCACGTGGCTGTCTTCCACGCCGGCCGGTTCTTCCGCGTGGGGCTGTACCACGGGGGGCGGCTGCTGGGCCCCGCGAGCTGCAGGCCCAGTTCCAGCGGATCCTCGACGACCCCACGCCCCCCGCGCCCGGCGAGGAGACCCTGGCTGCCCTGACCGCCGGGCCCCGGTGAGAGCGGGGGGCAGGACAGGACCTAGGGGGATGGGAACTGGGGAGGGGGGACAATGGGCAGGATGGGAACTGGGGGGAGGGGGGCAGTGGGTGGGACAGGACCTAGGGGGATTGGAACCGGGGGGGCAGGGCGGGATGGGACCTAGGGGGATGGGAACTGCGGCGGGGAGAGCAATGGGCGTGACGGGACTTAGGGGGATGGGAAGTGGGGGGGCAGGGCGGGATGGGACCTAGTGGGATGGGATTCGGGGCAGGGGCAATGGGCGGGACAGGACCTAGGGGGATGAGAACCGCGGGTGGGGGGGAGGAACGGGCGGGACGGGATCTAGGGGGAGGGGAACTGCAGGGGGGGAGCAGTGGGCGGGATGGGACTTAGGGGGATGGGAAGCGGGGGGGGAACAGTGGGTGGGATGGGAGTTAGGGGGATGGGAAGCGGGGGAGGGTTGAGGGACGGGAGACACGTGGGGGGGGACGCAGGAGCCAGGTGCTGGGGGAAGGGTGATCGGGAGCTGGGGGGGGAGGGGGGATATGGGCACCCAGTGGGGCAGGGGAGGGGGGAGGAGGTGCTGAACACCCCCCCCGTACCCCCCGCAGGGAGCCGTGGGCCCGAGCCCGCCGGTCGTACTTCGGGTCGGGCCGGAACCAGGAGTCGCTCCGGGCGGTGGAGCAAGCTGCCTTTTTCCTCACGCTGGACACCACCGAGCAGGGGCTGCTGGGCCCCGAGCCGGGCCCGGCGCTGGACCAGTACGCCAAGGCCCTGCTGCACGGGCAGTGCCACGACAGGTGGGGGACCCCGGCCCCCCGAAGGCCCCCCTGAGCCCCCAGCACCCCCCTGACCCGCTCCCCCTGACGACCCCCCTCCATCCCGCCAGCCTCCTCCCTGGCAGCTCCTGTGAGGTTCTCCCCTCCCCAGGCCCACCCTGCAGCGCCCCCACCCTTTCCCCCGCCCCCCCTTCCTTGGGCCCCAGCCGCAGGCCCCCTCTCACCCCGTGGCTGCCCCCTTGCAGGTGGTTCGACAAATCCTTCACCGTGATCATCTTCCGCAACGGCAAGATAGGGCTGAACGCGGAGCACTCCTGGGCCGACGCCCCCATCATGGGCCACCTCTGGGAGGTACGCCCGGACGCCTGGGTTCCTTCTCCCAGAGCGGGGGGGGACCTGGGAGCCTGGACGCCTGGGTTCCCTCCCTGCTCCAAGGATGGGGGCGGGGGGACTGGGAGCCCGGACGCCTGGGTTCTGAGCTGCCCGTGTCTCCGCCGTCCCCCACAGTACACGCTGGCCACGGACATCTTCCAGCTGGGTTACAGCGCGGACGGTCACTGCAAGGGGGAGCTGGACCCCGACATCCCCCCGCCCCAGAAGCTGCAGTGGGAGATCCCTGGGGAGGTGAGCCAGGGGTGGGGCCTGGGCAGGGGAGGGGCTGCGGGTGGGGTGGGGTGTGGGGGGCTGGTCCCAAAAGGGGGATGGAGCCAAAGGAAGGTGGGGGTGGGGGTGGAGCCAAAGGAAGGTGGGGGCGGGGCCTGAGGTGGGGGTGGGGCCAAGAAAAGGTGGGGCGGGGCCTGAGGTGGGGGCGGAGCCAAGGGAAGGTGGGGGTGGGGCCTGGCGCGAGGCAGAGGGGGGAGGTTTGGGGGAAGGGCAGGTTTGTGGTCTGTCACGGAGTGTGGGGGAGTCCAGGCCCTGCACCCCTCTTCCTGGGATTCACGGAGACTCTCAGCCAGCCAGTAAAACAGAAGGTTTATTGGACAACAGGAACACAGTCCAAAACAGAGCTTGTGGGTACACCCAGGACCCCTCAGTGAAGTCCTTCTGGGGGAGCAGGGAGCTTAGACCCCAGCCCTGGGGTTCCCTGTGTTCCTCCACCCAGCCCCAAACTGAAACTAAACCCACCGAGCAGGTTCCCTGCTGCAGCCTCCGTCCACATTCCTGGGCAGAGGTGTCACCTCCCCCTCCCCCTCCTGGCTCAGGTGACAGGCTCTCAGGTCTCCCGTCCCCAGGGCACATTCCCAGGTCAACACTCCCCCCTCCCTGCTGCGTCACATCCTCACATCTCTCCCCCCTTCGAGACTGAACTGAGCGGGGTCACTGTGACCCGTGACCTGGGGAAGTTCGGGGCCCCCTCTCCGGGACAACGCGTCCGCTATCAGGTTGGCACTTCCCTTCACGTGGACCACGTCCATGTCGTAATCCTGCAGGAGCAGGCTCCATCTCAGGAGTTTGGCGTTGGCTCCTTTCATCGGGTGCAGCCAGGTCAGGGGAGAGTGGTCGGTGTACACGGTGAAGTGTCGCCCGAAGAGATAGGGCTCTAGTTTCTTGAGGGCCCACACCATGGCCAGGCACTCCTTCTCGATGGCCGCGTAGTGTTGCTCCCGGGGTAGCAACTTCTTGCTCAGGTACACGATGGGGTGTCTCTCCCCCTTTTCATCCTCCTGCATTAACACCGCCCCCAGTCCCGTGTCTGAGGCGTCGGTGAACACCACAAAGGGCTTGTCAAAGTCTGGGTTTGCCAGAACTGGGCCACTGACCAGAGCCTCCTTCAGCGCCCGGAAAGCCTCCTGGCACTGCTCGGTCCAGACCACCTTGTCTGGCTTCCCCTTCTTGCATAGCTCAGTGATGGGGGTGGCGATGGCGCTAAAGTGGGGCACAAATCTTCGGTAGTATCCTGCCATCCCAATAAAGGCTTGGACCTGCTTTTTGGTGTGGGGAGCGGGCCAGTCTCTGATCACCTCCACCTTGGCTGGTTCCGGCTTTAGGCGGCCGCTCCCCACCCGATGGCCCAGGTAAGATACTTCAGCCATCCCCACCTTGCACTTCTCCGCTTTGACAGTCAGCCCAGCCCCCTGGAGTCGGTCCAGCACTTGTCTAACCTGGGACACGTGGTCCTCCCAGGTCTGGCTAAAGACACAGATGTCGTCAATATACGCCACGGCAAAACTCTCCATCCCCCTCAGGAGCTGGTCCACCAGGCGCTGGAAGGTGGCCGGCGCTCCCTTGAGGCCGAAAGGCAGGGTCAGAAACTCATAGAGCCCCAGAGGGGTGATAAAGGCCGATTTCAGCCGGGCATCTGCATCCAGCGGCACTTGCCAGTAGCCCTTTGTAAGGTCCATGGTGGTAAGGTACCGAGCTCCTCCCAGCTTGTCTAGGAGCTCGTCCGGCCTGGGCATGGGGTAGGCATCCGATACAGTGATGGCATTGAGCTTCCGATAGTCCACACAGAACCGGACTGACCCATCCTTTTTGGGGACCAGCACCACCGGCGAGGCCCAAGGGCTGGCCGATGGCTGGATCACCCCCAAAGCCAGCATGTCCCGGACCTCTCTTTCCAGGTCCTGAGCAGTTTTCCCTGTGACTCGGAAGGGGGAGCATCTTATCGGCGGGTGCGACCCTGTCTGCACCCGGTGGACAGTCAGATTAGTGCATCCAGGCTGGTTGGAAAACAGCTGTCGGTACGGATGCAGCACCCCCCTGACCTCAGCTTGCTGGGCAGGGGTGAGCTGATCCGAGAGGGGGATTGTTTCCAGGGGGGAACCAGCTCTGGTCCCAGGGAATAGATCTACTAAAGGGTCATCTCCCTGCTCCTCCCACTGACCACACACAGCTAACACCACATTCCCCCTGGCATAATATGGCTTCATCATATTCACATGATACACCCGGCGGTGGTGGGCCCGGTTCGACAGCTCCACCACATAGTTTACCTCATTGAGCTGCTTGACGACCTTGAACGGGCCCTCCCAGGCGGCCTGTAGTTTGTTCTTTCTCACGGGGATGAGAACCATCACCTGATCCCCGGTGGCGTAGGCACGGGCCCGCGCCGTGCGGTCATACCAGACCTTCTGCTTCCTCTGGGCTCTGGCCAGATTCTCCCTGGCCAGGCCCATGAGTTCAGCCAGTCTCTCTCGGAAGGTCAGGACATACTCCACCACTGACTCTCCATCGGGAGTGGCCTTCCCCTCCCACTCGTCTCTCATCAGGTCCAGGGGGCCCCTCACCCTCCTTCCATATAACAGTTCGAAAGGCGAAAATCCGGTAGACTCCTGGGGCACCTCCCTGTACGCGAACAGCAGGTGAGGTAAGTACTTGTCCCAATCCTGCGGGTGCTGGTTCATAAAGGTTTTCAGCATCATCTTTAGCGTCCCGTTAAACCTCTCCACCAGCCCATTGGACTGGGGGTGATACGCTGAGGCCCAGTCATGCCGGACCCCACATTTCTCCCACAAGCACCGGAGCAGGGCCGACATGAAGTTGGAGCCTTGGTCTGTCAAGACTTCCCTGGGGAACCCCACTCGGCTGAAAATGGTCAGGAGCGCATCCGCCACGGTGTCTGCTTCAATGGAAGCTAAGGGCACTGCCTCGGGGTAGCGGGTGGCGAAATCTACCACCACCAGAATGTATTTCTTCCCCGACCGGGTCGTCTTGCTGAGAGGCCCCACGATGTCCATGGCCACCTTCTGGAAAGGCTCCTCTATGATGGGCAAAGGTCTCAAAGCCGCTTTCCCCTTGTCCCGGGCCTTCCCCACCCTCTGACAGGGGTCACAGGATCGGCAATACTGCCGGACCGTGGTAAAGACCCCGGGCCAGTAAAAGTTCTGTAGCAACCTCTGCCGGGTGCGCCGGATTCTCTGGTGCCCTGCGAGGGGGATGTCATGGGCCAGGGACAGGAGCTTGCGGCGGTACTTCTGGGGGACCACCAGCTGCCTCCTGATCCCACAGGACTCCCCTTCCCCTGGGGGAGCCCATTCTCGGTACAGGAACCCCTTCTCCCACAGGAACCTCTCCTGGCAGCCTCTCCTCATGGTCCGTCCCTCACTGAGGTCGGCCAGGTGCCTGAGCTTCTGCAAGGAGGGATCTTTCCTCAACTCGGCCTGGAACTCAGCGGCTGGGGAAGGGATGGGGCCCGGTTCCCCCTCCGTGGCCAGGTCTGAGGCCGCAGCCTCTCTGAGCCGTGCCCCTCGGCGCTCCCTCCCCACCCGAGTAGGGTCTCGCGCCTCCAGTGTGGTACCCTCCCCAGGGTCAGGTCGCAGTGCCCCTCGCCGGCTCTGGCTACGGGTCACAACCAGGGCGGTCTGGGGGTCGCTTGGCCAGTCCTCTAGGTCTCCCCCCATCAAAACTTCAGTGGGCAAATGGTGGTGTACCCCCACATCCTTGGGGCCCTCCTTGGTCCCCCATTTCAGGTGTACCCTTGCCACGGGCACCTTAAATGGGGTCCCGCCCACCCCCGTCAGGGTCAGGTAGGTGTTGGGCACCACCCGATCTGGGGCCACCACCTCGGGCCGGGCCAGCGTCACCTCCGCGCCCGTATCCCAGTATCCATTGACCTTCCTCCCATCCACCTCCAGGGGAACAAGGCACTCTCTCCGGAGGGACAGCCCCGCACCCACCCTGTAAACCGAGCACCCTGAGTCCAGAGCCTCCAGCCCTCTGGCGGGGCTGGCTGGGGGTACTCTTCCCTCCTGAGCAGGTGGCAAACTGGTAGCCCCCCTTTCCTGGGTCGCCTGCCCCTCGTCCAGCTGAGTCCCTACCCAGTTAACCCTGGGTAGGTTGGGTCTGCTCAGTTTGTCCCTGAGCCCGGGGCACTGGGCCCGTACGTGGCCTCTCTGGCCACAGTGATAGCAGCTCAGGTCACGTTGGTCCCCTCGAACGGGTCGGAGGGGCCCGACACCAGGCATTCCCCTTCGGAGGGGGTTCTCCCTATTTCCCCGCTGGGAGGCCCCATGGTGACTCTCTCTCTGCATCGGGGGGGGCCTGTTCTTTTGGGACTCCTCCCGGCTACCCCCTGACCGACTGTTCACAAACTCGTCGGCCAGCTGCCCTGCATGCTGGGGGTTCGCGAGCTTTTTGTCCACCAGCCACAGCCTCAGGTCGGAAGGGCACTGTTCATACAGGTGCTCCAGTACAAACAGGTCAAGCAGGTCCTCTTTAGTTTGGGCCCCCGCTGTCCACTTGCGGGCATATCCCTGCATCCTGTTGACCAGTTGTAGGTAGGTGACCTCAGGCGTTTTACGCTGACTCCGGAACCTTCTCCGGTACATCTCGGGGGTCAGCCCAAACTCACGGAGCAGGGCCTGTTTGAACAGTTCATAGTCCCCTGCCTCTGCCCCTGTCATCCGGCTGTACACCTCCACGGCTTTGGGGTCCAGTAAGGGGGTGAGGAACTGGAGCCTGTCTGCAGGGTCAACCCTGTGCAGCTCGCAGGCATTCTCAAAGGCCGTCAGGAAGCTATCTATGTCCTCCCCCTCCTTCCGCTGGGCCAGGAAGCACTTATCAAAGCTCCTTGCCGTCTTGCGTCCCCCCGCACTCACCGCAGCCGGGGCCCCACTGCTCCTCAGCCTGGCCAGCTCCAGTTCATGCTGTCTTTGTTTCTCCTTCTCCTGCTGCTCATGTTGACGTTCCCTCTCCTTCTCCTGACGCTCCCTCTCCTTCTCCTGACGCTCCCTCTCCTTCTCCTCCTGCTCATGTTGACGTTGTTTCTCCTCATGTTGACGTTGTTTTTCATGATCCTCCAGCTCCCTCATTTTCCTCTCCCTCTCCCATTCCAGCCGCATCCGCTCCAGGGATGGGGAGCTCCGCTGGGAGGATCCCCTGCTGGCTGCTGGGGTCAGGGGGCCCTCGGTCTTCGCTGGGCTTCCCACAACCCCTCCCCCAGGCATAGGTAGGAAGGGTCTCGGGGTGTCCTGGGCAGCAGTCTGACCCCTCCCAGCCTGGTCAGGCCTCAGGGCCCACGCTGCGTCCGCCGGGCGGCTTCCCTCAGGGACAGGGATCGGGTCATCCAAGCGATCCCTCTCCTCCAGCTGGGCAATCAGCTGTTCGTTGGTGGACCTCCCGACGCGCAGCCCCCTCTGCCTGCACAGCTCCACCAGGTCGCTCTTAAGGCGTTTAGCGTACATCTCCCGGCTGGCCACTCGCAGGCCGGGCAGCTGTCCACGGTTTCCAGGAAAAGCCCCTAGTGTGCCAGTCCTTCTTGAGGTCACCACCTCTTTGCCAGGGTCGAGCTGCAGACTCCTCCGCCCCTGGGACCGCTCGCTGCAATCCCCCGGGGGACCCTGTTACTGCAAAAGTCCTTCTCTCTGGTCACACACTCCCAGGGGTTAACCGCCCCCTGAAACCGTCTCTCTCTGAATCTTCAGCACGCCTGGTCCCCATCAATCCCCCTTCGTTTTACTGTTCCCCAGTCACTTACTGCAGGAAGCGCCGTTCACGGGGTGCAGTAGATCCCACCGCTGCCACCAGTTGTCACGGAGTGTGGGGGAGTCCAGGCCCTGCACCCCTCTTCCTGGGATTCACTGAGACTCTCAGCCAGCCAGTAAAACAGAAGGTTTATTGGACAACAGGAACACAGTCCAAAACAGAGCTTGTGGGTACACCCAGGACCCCTCAGTGAAGTCCTTCTGGGGGAGCAGGGAGCTTAGACCCCAGCCCTGGGGTTCCCTGTGTTCCTCCACCCAGCCCCAAACTGAAACTAAACCCACCGAGCAGGTTCCCTGCTGCCGCCTCTGTCCACATTCCTGGGCAGAGGTGTCACCTCCCCCTCCCCCTCCTGGCTCAGGTGACAGGCTCTCAGGTCTCCCGTCCCCAGGGCACATTCCCAGGTCAACACTCCCCCCTCCCTGCTGCGTCACATGGTCTGACCCCCCCCTGCCCCCCCCGCAGTGCCAGCGGGTGATCCAGGACTCCCTGCGGGTGGCTCAGGCCCTGGCCGACGACGTCGATTTCCACACGTTCGCCTTCAAGGACTTCGGCAAGGGGCTGATCAAGAAATGCCGCACCAGCCCCGACAGCTTCATCCAGCTCGCCCTGCAGCTGGCGCACTTCCGGGTACGGCCCCGCCCCATGGCCTGCCCCACGGCCTGCCCCAGCCCCGACAGCTTCATCCAGCTCGCCCTGCAGCTGGCGCACTTCCGGGTACGGCCCCGCCCCATGGCCTGCCCCACGGCCAGCCCCAGTGGCTTCATTCAGCTCACCCTGCCGCTGGCGCCCTTCGGGGTACTGCCACGCCCCGCGGCCTGCCCCACAGTTGGCCCCCACCCTATGACCTGCCCCAGAGCCATCCCTGACAGCTTCATCCAGCTCACCCTCCAGCTGGCGCACTACCAGGTACAGCCCCAGCTCCACGGCCTGACCTGCGCCCCACCCCAGCGGGGCCACGTCCCGGCGCCGGGCGAGGGGGCCCCGTCTAAGCCTCCCCCTTGCCCGCAGGACAAAGGGAAGTTCTGCCTGACCTACGAGGCCGCCATGACACGACTCTTCCGCGAGGGGCGCACGGAGACCGTCCGCTCCTGTTCCATCGAGTCCTGCAACTTCGTCCGCGCCATGATGGACGCCGCCCAGAGCGTGAGTCGGGGCCGGGGCGGGGCGGGGGAGCTGGGGCCTCCCACATCGGGGGACCGGCCCGCAAAAGCGGGACGGAGGCTGTGGGGAGGGGTAAAGGGGGTCTGGATGAGCTTCCCCTGTCTGGATGAGCTGGGGCCCCACCGCCCCCGGGCCAGCTTCCGGGGGGTTCCCGCCGGCGGAGCAGGGCGTCTCTCTGGGCCGCCGTCCCGTTTGTTGGTGGCCTCCAGGGCCCGCCAACGCCGTGGGGGCAGAACCACCGACACTGCCTTCCCCGGCACGTCCCCGGGCCTCTGCCCGGCCAGCACTTTGCCCCCAAAGCCCTCGGCTTGCCCCCCAGCCTTGTGCCGGCTGCCTTGGTCCCTCCTCTCTCACTTCCATGTCCGTCCGTCCGTCCGCCGCCCCCCAGACCTCCCAGCGCCTGGCTCTGTTCCGTGTGGCAGCCGCCAAGCACCAGACCCTGTACCGCCGGGCCATGATGGGCGCGGGCATCGACCGACACCTCTTTTGCCTCTACGTGGTCTCCAAGTACTTGGGTGTGGACTCCCCCTTCCTCCGGGAGGTACGTGGGGGGAGGGGGAGGGGCTTGGGGGGCACGGGGGTGGGGCTTGAAGAGGGGGCAGGGTAATTTCCAGGAGGGGGCTGTCTCGGGGCAGAACTCGGAGACCAAGGAGGTGGGGCAATCTCAGGGAGGGGTGGGGCTTGGGGACCAGAGAGGCGGAGCTTGGGAGGGGTGGACCTTGTGGGGGGGGGCTTTGGGGGCAGGGCAATCGCAGGAAGGGGGCGGGGTGGGGGGGAAGGGGATCAGGGCTGGGCCCCCCTTACCCTGTGACCCCCCCCGCCCTTCCCCGGCCTTGCCTGGCAGGTGCTGTCGGAGCCATGGGGCCTCTCCACCAGTCAGACCCCCATCCAGCAGTTCGAGCTCTTCGACCTCAAGAAACATCCTGACTACATCTCCTGTGGGGGTGGCTTCGGGCCGGTGAGTGCCGGATGCCTGGGTTCTATCCCAGCTCGGGGAAGGGGAGTGGGGGCTACATGCTGGAGTAGGGGGCCCGAGAGCCAGGACTCCTGGGTTCTCTCCTGGCTCTGGGTGGGGAGTGGGGTCTAGTGGTTAGGGCCGGGGGGCCTGGGACCCAGGACTCCTGGGTTCTCTGCCCCCCCAGGTGGACGATAACGGCTACGGGGTGTCGTACATCATCATTGGCGAAGACCTGATCACATTCCACGTCTCCTGCAAGTTCTCCAGCCCCGAGACGGTGAGTGGAGCCTGCCCCCCTCCCTCCCTAACCCCCGCCCATGGCAATAACCTCTCCCGCCCCCCCCCCCCTCCCAGCTAACCGGTCCTGTCTTCCCCACCAGGACGCTCACCGCTTCGGGGCCAACATCCGGACGGCTCTGCTCGACCTCCGGGCTCTCTTCAACCTGCCCACCAAGTAGCCTGAAGACGTGCTGCGGGGGGGGGGAATGGCTGGTTTTCCCCCCTGCCAATAAAGCGATGGGGCATGGAGACCCTGCTAGGGCATGGGCTGTGTTTGTATTCAGAGACCTCCCAGTAGTGCGTCTGATGGTGGGAGGGAGTGCAGGAGTGGGGGGCTGGGGTGACTGCCGGGGGCAGGATTTGGCCTGGGGGTTTTTTCCCTGTCCTGGTGCTGGCTGGTACAGTTGTGTGGGGGTGCTGCTCGGGATGGGTGCAAAGCCCCCAGCTCCTGCTGGCCCCCCCATTCTACAGAGCCCCCCCCAGCTGAAACACTGATTGACACTTCACCTATCCTATGGGCGCCCAGGAGATGGGGGAGACTTTGCCATACTCACCCCCCCCAATAAAACAAAATTGGGGTTTTCAGCTAAGGCTGCAGCCATTGAGGGGGTGTCTGTGGTAGGGCCCCTCAGTTCTTGGGGCAGCTTCGTACTTGTTTGCTTCTGTGTTGTTTGTAAAGGGGGACTCTGAGGGGGGCAGGGCCCACCCGGGGGCTGAGACTGGAGTTGCTGGCTGCAAATGCGGACAGGCGATAAAGGTCCAACAGCAACAAATGTGAGAGTTCTCTGTCATGGTGTGGGGGAGGTCATTAGATGTCCCCCTCCCCAGGTATCTGCCCTAGAGCAGCATCAATACCCCACAGCAGAGCCCTGGGTTGATGCCCCCCCGCCCCGAAGACCCACACAGGGCCGGAGACGCGGGCCCAGGGCCAGGGCAGGCACTTTATTGGTGGCTGCGGTGGGAGTCAGTGCTGCTGGGGTGGAGGCGGCGCCGGAGGCTGGGCCCCCCCGTCCTGGGCCAGCTGGGCCTGCAGGGAGCTGAGCCGGGCGTGGAGGGGGTCCAGGCCGGGGGCCTTCTCCCTGCAGGGGGCAGAAGGAGACAGCGTTTGACAAGGGGCCGCCCCCGCGTAGGACGGAAGCTCCCTCCCGGATCAGGTAAACTGAGTCAAAGTGGAGGACTGAAGGGTCGGTTAGCAGAAGAGTCACGCAGGGAACAAACCGGCAGAGGAAACACAAGGTGGAGAAATGCAAAGTGATGTCCCCTGGAAAACAGAATCCCGCCCAGCCGTGCAAAACCCTGGGGGCTGCATGAGCTGCTCCCGCTCAAGGCGCAGCAGGGCCAAAAAAGCCAACCGAGCGCAGGGGTGGAGAATCTGACTCGGGCAGTATTATTCACCCCGTCACCGCACACAAGAAACCAGGGGCCCCCCCAGTGCAAGTGCCCGGTGGCAGGTTTAAAACAAACAGGTGGAGAGGTATTTCTTCGCCCAACGCGTCCCTATTAACCTAGGGAACTCCCTGCCAGGGGATGTTGAGGCCAAAACGATAACTGGGTTCAGGAAAGAATGAGAGCGCGAGGGTGGGTCTGTCAATGGCTATTAGCCAGGATGGGCAGGGATGCAGCCCCATGCTCTGGGGTCCCCAAACCTTGGGAGCTGGGACCGGCCGCCGGGACTAATTGCGTTGGGGCCTGTCGGCAAACAGGACGCTGAGCAAGATGGATCATTGGTCTGATCTGGCTTTCCTCACCCTCTGGCTTTTCCTCCCTCAGCTGCTGGTACCTGGCTTTCTTCTCCCCTGCCCCCCAACTCTATCAGTACCCCTCAGTCCTGACCCACAGCCCCCTGCACTCCCAGCCCTGGGGTCACCCCATACATACAGAGGTGAGAGTGGCAGAGTGACCCCGGTTGCTCCATGTCCCGGGGAGCTCCTGTGGCCCTAGATTCCAGTGTCGGGTCGTTCCACTGGCCCTCCTGCCCCGGGGGGGGGGGGAGAGGGGGCTGTGCGTTACTCACTGGGGGCTGAGCCGGACCCGCTCCACATAGGTCTTGGCTCTCAGGGCTTCGTCCTGTGCCAGGCGCATGTTGGAGCTCAGGGTCTCCGCTCGTGCATGTGTGTCCAAGGCGGCCTGCTCCAGCTCCTGCCCCGGGGGTGTGGGGGAAAGAGACCTCGTTATGCTGGGGAGAATGGAGGCCATGGGGGGAGCAGCGTGGGGGCATTGGGAGGCCCCCAGTGTGGGACAGAGGAACTGGGTGGAGCAGGGGGGGCCTGGCTGGAGGTCCCAGCCTGTGAAGGGTCTTGCAGCAGGGCCCCCCTCTCCTGTCATGGACTACTTAAGGGGGGGCTTGGGGCCGTGAGAGACACCCTGGAGCCCCACATCCTCCTACCCCCAGCCCCATACCAGGATCTTCTTCTGCAGGCGCTGGCAGGCGGGGCAGGGAGCCGGGGGGAGCCCGCACTGCCTCAGTTCCTCCAGCAGGGGCGTCACCGCGTGCTCCACCATCTGCCCCAGGCTCTGGGCACTGATGCAGCCCTGGCTGGGGGACAGGGGGGAGAAAGGTCACAGAAAGGGCACGGCGGTGCCCCTCACACCCACCCCAGAGCCCCCCGCCAGCCCGGCCCGGCCGGTGCCCCTCGCTCCCGCCCCGCAGCCCCCCGCCAGCCTGACCCGGCTGGTGCCCCTCGCTCCCACCCCGCAGCCCCCCGCCAGCCCGACCCGGCCGGTGCCCATCGCTCCCGCCCCGCAGCCCCCCGCCAGCCCGGTGCCCATCGCTCCCGCCCCGCAGCCCCCCGCCAGCCCCGCCCTGCCGGTGCCCCTCGCTCCCACCCCGCAGCCCCCCGCCAGCCCGGCCCGGCCGGTGCCCATCGCTCCCGCCCCGCAGCCCCCCGCCAGCCCGGTGCCCATCGCTCCCGCCCCGCAGCCCCCCGCCAGCCCCGCCCTGCCGGTGCCCCTCGCACCCGCCCCGCAGCCCCCCGCCAGCCCGGCCCGGCCGGTGCCCCTCGCACCCGCCCCGGAGCCTCCCGCCAGCCCGGCCCGGCCGGTGCCCCTCGCACCCGCCCCGCAGCCCCCCGCCAGCCCGGCCCGGCCGGTGCCCATCGCTCCCGCCCCGCAGCCCCCTGCCAGCCCCGCCCTGCCGGTGCCCCTCGCACCCGCCCCGCAGCCCCCCGCCAGCCCGGCCCGGCCGGTGCCCCTCGCACCCGCCCCGCAGGCCCCCACTCCATTCCCCAGCTGCTGGTACCTGGCGGGGGGCCGGTCGGGCAGCTCCAGGGCCCTGAGGCTCCCCAGCTGACGGGCCACGTCCTCCAGCAGCGGCTTGACCTGCCGCAGCCCCTCGAGGTCGGCGCGGAGCTGGCTCAGGGCCTGGGCCGTGCAGTTCGCCCTGCCGGGAGGGGGATTGCCTGGGTCTGCCGCCAGCCTGAGCCCGCTGCGGCCAGGGGGCGAGGGGAAGGGGAGGGTATGGAGCCGAGGGAGGTGCCCTGGGGTGTGGGAGGGGGCAAGGGGGGGTGCCCTGGGGGCAAGGAGGAGGGGGGGCAACGCCCTGGGCGGGGGACCTACGTACGTGTTGAAGGCTTCGTCCAGCCGCCCCTGGAGCTCCTGGTGCCCCCGTTGCCACTGCACCCCAAGCCGCTCGATGGTCCGCAGCACGGCCCCCTGCCTGGGGAGAGGAGTCGGGGGGCTGGGCTGGCAGGGATCCCCCACAGCCGCCCGCCAGCCCCCTGCCTGGGGAGAGGGGTCGGGGGGCTGGGCTGGCAGGGATCCCCCACAGCCGCCCGCCAGCCCCCTGCCTGGGGAGAGGGGTCGGGGGGCTGGGCTGGCAGGGCCCCCCCCATAGCCGCCCACCAGCCCCCTGCCTGGGGAGAGGAGTCGGGGGGCTGGGCTGGCAGGGATCCCCCACAGCCGCCCGCCAGCCCCCTGCCTGGGGAGAGGGGTCAGGGGGCTGGGCTGGCAGGGCCCCCCCCATAGCCGCCCACCAGCCCCCTGCCTGGGAGAGGAATATAAGGAGGCCCCCAGCCCACAATCTGGTCCCCTCCCCCAATTCCCCACCACCCCCCACCCTACATGACCCTGGCCTGACTCACCAGCCCCTCCCCCCCCCATATCTGCCCCTCCCCCCCCCATATCTGCCCCTCCCCTCACCTGGATTCCTCCAGCGCAGAGCCCGGCTCCCTGCCCTGCACCCCCTGCGGGCTGCCGACGGGGTCTGTGGGGCTGCCCCCTGCCGGGTCCCGGCTGTGCTTGGAGATCTCCGTGGCCGCACGCTGCTCCGGTTCCTGCCCGCCGAGCTCCCCGCCCTGCGCCTGCTGCTGCAGCGTCCGCAGCTTCTCCTGGGGGCAGGGCTGTGAACTTCCCCGCAGCAGTGCCCCAGCTGGGGACCCCAGAGCTGCGAGCTTCCCCCAGCAGTACCCGAGCCGGGGACCTGGCCCTGTGAGCTTCCCACAATCATGCACCCTCCAGGGACCCTGGTGCTGCAAGCTTCCCCGCAGCAGTACCCGAGCTGGGGACCCTGGTGCTGTGAACTTCCCCCCAGCAGTGTCCCTAGCCGGGGACCCCGGCGCTGCAAACTTCCCCCGAGCAGTGCCCCAGCCAGGGAACTGCAAGCTTCCCCCCCAGCAGTGCCACAGCCGGGGATCCCGGCGCTGCAAGCTTCCCCCCAGCAGTGCCCCAGCCCACTGTGAGCTTCCCCCCAGCAGTGCCCACTCCCCCATGCTCTCACCTCCAGCAGGACGGAGCTTTTCTTGAGCGCGTTGGTCTTGATCTCAGCGTCTTCCACCGACTGGCTGACCTTGCGGCAGCTCTCCTGCATTGCAAAGTGGGAAGGGGGTTAGCACCCTGGGGAGCTGGGTACCCCCTCCCCGACGTGGGGCCGCTCTCACCTGGAGCTGGGTGCAGTACTCCTCCAGGTCCTCGGCCTCCCTCCGCCGGCGCTCCAGGTTGTCACACAGCATCGAGCATTCGCTCTGGCGGGGTGGGGGGCAGAGTGGGGGGTGAGCGGGGGGAGGTGTCATGGCGGGGGGGGGAGGGTCCATTACCCCCCTGTAATTACCCTGAGGGGGTCCATTACTCCCCTCTGACTT
Organism: Natator depressus; assembly: GCF_965152275.1. Classification (NCBI taxonomy): domain Eukaryota; kingdom Metazoa; phylum Chordata; order Testudines; family Cheloniidae; genus Natator; species Natator depressus. The sequence continues at coordinate 20,986,270 of NC_134256.1, read as the reverse complement.
GGGGAGGGGGCACAACCTGGGCCTGGAATAAGGGGCCCCGGGGGGGAGGGCAGAGACGGCAAGGGTGGGGACCCCGGGGGGGTGGACAGATCCGGGGCGGAGGGGCACAGACCTGGAGGCTCTGCACCCGCCTGTTGACCCGGGACGCCCGCTCCTTGAGGCTGGTGACGGAGTCCTTGGCGCGCACCAGACCGCTGTTCACCATGTCCTGCAGGGGGAGACGGTGAGGAGGGGAGTGGGGGGGGGGGAGACCTGGCACAGACCCCCCCCCAGCCTGGGACCCCAGGCACAGCATTCCCCCCCTCCCACTGACCTGGGACCCAAGGAGCAAATTCTGCCATCCCCTGTATAGGGCAGGGTCGGGGAGGGAGGGTGTCCTGCCAGGGTAGGTCCCTATGGGGGTGGGAGGGTTCCCAGGTAGGAGGGGGATCCATGTAGAGTTCAGTGTTAATCAGAAGGGGGTGGAAGGGCCTGAGGGGAGGGGTTTCCTGATGGGGGAGGTCTTGGGGGGCTCTTTGCACATGGGGGGGGTCAGTGTCCCCAGGCAGGGTCGGGGGGGTCTCACCAATGGGGTGGGGGGGTTGGTGCCCCAGGAAGGGTCCCTGTGAAGTGGGGATGGGGGTCTCACCAGCGGGGTGGGGAGTTGGGGTCCCCAAGTGGGTCCCTGGGGGGTGGGGGTCTCACCAGCGGGGTGCAGGGGGGTGTCTTTGCACATGGGGGGGTCAGTGACCCCAGGCAGGGTCGGGGGTCTCACCAACAGGGTGGGGGGGTTGGTGCCCCAGGAAGGGTCCCCGTGAAGTGGGGATGGGGGTCTCACCAGTGGGGTAGGGGGTCGGTATCCCCAGGTGGGTCCCTGGGGGTGGGGGTCTCAGCAGCGGGGTGCAGGGGGGTGTCTTTGCACATGGGGGGGTCAGTGTCCCCAGGCAGGGTCGGGGGGGGGTCTCACCAACGGGGTGGAGAGTTGGGGTCCCCAGGCGGGTCCCTGGGGGGTGGGGGTCTCACCAGCGGGGTGCAGGGGGGTCGGTGTCCCCAGGCGGGTCCCTGGGGGGTGGGGGTCTCACCAGTGGGGTAGGGGGTCGGTATCCCCAGGCGGGTCCCTGGGGGGTGGGGGTCTCACCAGTGGGGTAGGGGGTCGGTATCCCCAGGAGGGTCCCTGGGGGGTGGGGGTCTCACCAGCGGGGTGCAGGGGGGTCGGTGTCCCCAGGCGGGTCCCTGGGGGGTGGGGGTCTCACCAGCGGGGTGCAGGGGGGTCGGTATCCCCAGGAGGGTCCCTGGGGGGTGGGGGTCTCACCAGCGGGGTGCAGGGGGGGTCATTGTCCCCAGGTGGGTCCCCGGCGGGGTGGGGAGGGGTCTCACCAGCGGGGTGGAGGGGTCGGTGTCGTCCTCAGACCAGGCGGGGTCCCTGGAGGGCAGGGGGGAGCTGAGGGGGGCGGCCCCCCGCCCGGCCCCGTCGTCCGTGGACTCGGAGTCGTCGCCCGTCAGGTTCAGCAGCGAGACGTTGGTGCAGGCTGAGGAGCGCTTTAAGTTCAGGCGGCCGGGGGGGGCCTCGCTGGCCGGGGGGGGCTCCACCCTGCGGGGTGGGGGGCAGAGGTCAGCCACACAGGCCCCCGAGCCCCCTTCCGCCCCCCCCAGCCAGTGCCACCCCCCCCCCGGCCCCAGCCCCCCCCAGGCCTGACCCATGGAAGGACACGGCTTTCTTCTTCCTGGGGAAGGCCTTGGGGCTGGCTTTGCCCAGCAGGTCCCGGGTGCTCTGGCCTCGGGTCTCCGCCCCAGAGGGGGGGTCTCCAGCTTCGTTGATTTCCTTCGACTGCCAGATGGTTTTCACGACCACGTTGGCCATGGTCCGAACCGGGCCGGGCCCCCGGGGGCTCCAGCGGCGAGGGCCGGGCCCTCGTGCCAGGGGCAGGCTGCTGGTGCCAGGGGGGTTCACTCAAGCCAGGGGCTGGAGCTCGGTACCGGCCCCTCGTGCGAAGGGCTCTCGCCGCGACTCCTCCCGGCTGCTCCCTGTGACCTCACAAGTGCCGCGTGACATCGGCCCCCGCCCCCGCCAGCAGAGCTCTATGAGGTCACCAGGGGAAGGGGATGGTGTGTGTGTCATAGCACCCGTACCGCTGCGTGGGAAGAGCTGCTTCCTGGCGGCCCGAAGCAGGGGGAGGGGTGGGGGATGGTTGCTTCCCAAGGGCCTGATCCCACTGTCAGTAGCGGTGGGGCCGAGGTCAGAGTGGAAATAGAACCCAGGAGTCCTGGCTCCCAGCACCCCCTGTGCTAACCGCTAGACCCCACTCCCCTCCCAGAGCCAGGGAGAGAACCCAGGAGTCCGGTGTGTCTGCACTTGCAGGCTGGGCTTGCAGTTAGGGCTCCTGACTGGGCCTGGGCTGATCTGAGTTTGAGTCCCTGCTAGCTGGGCCTGTTTCCCTGTTTACGGAATGCAGCATTGTGCAGCTGGGGGAGGCCAGGGAGGGGGCATGTGGGGCACTAGCTTTGGAATAGCATTTGGGAGGCCCGGAGCCAGACACCCTCCTTCCCCACATGGTGTCACTCTTTCTCCAGGGTCAGGCCCATGGCTTCACCCACCCCTCAGGCTGGACCTCTGGGCCTGCAGACCCCTGGCTGCCCCCCGTGAGCTCCACCCAGCGAGTCCCACTGAGCCAGACCCCAAGGAAGCCTGGCACCATCGTGGGGAGCAACATGCCCTGCCACCAGCTGGCACCCGGGTGGGTTTAATCAGCCGACTGGACCCAGTGCAGGAAAGCCTTGGTCAGGCCAGAGAACAGACAGAATTGGCTGTGACGAAGCAGGACTGTTCTTAATGTTTCCTCTGAATAGTGTGGGGGTGCCTCAGTTTCCCCTATGCAGTTCTTAAGTATCTAGGGGGTGGGATAAGGGTGTATGATCATTGCAGAGCCCTAGAGGGCAGGTGTATGCAGGGGTCTGGACACAGAGAATGGCCGACACCCTGTTTCCTGACAACTGGTGGGAGCGGTGGGATGTACTGCACCCCGTGGATGGCGCTTCCTGCAGTAAGTGACTGGGGAGCAGTAAAACGAAGGGGGATTGACGAGGACCAGGAGTGCTGAAGACTCAGAGAGGAGTGGTTTCGGGGGGCGGTTAACCCCTGGGTGTGTGTGACCAGAGAGAAGGACTTTTGCAGGAACAGGGTCCCCCGGGGGATTGCAGCGAGCGGTCCCAGGGGCGGAGGAGCCTGCAGCTCGACCCTGGCAAAGAGGTGGTGACCTCGAGAAGGGCTGGCATACGAGGGGTTCTCCCTGGAGACCGTGGGGAGCTGAGAGCACACAGGCCTGTGAGTCCACAGCAACTTGGGAAGAGCGGAGTGATGGCCTGTCACTGTCTCCTTAGGAAGGACATTGTAACCCTGTGCAGAAAGAGAGGGTTGAGCATTGGAAAGTTCACCAAAGCACAGTTAATCGTGCAGCTGGAGGAGGATGACCGCTCTAAGGGACAGATACCTGACCCCAAACGGGGCTATAGCAGGATCTGGGAGCAGCTGGAGTAGTAGCCAGGCATCCCCAAGACTCCTGTCCCCGACCAGACGAGGGTCTTCACGATCGGGTTCCCCATCGGGGATCGGAGACGGACGGGTCTGGAGCTGAGTCCGAGAGAGCAAGAGGACTGTGAGAGACAGCGAGAGCCCGAGAAAGAGCTGCAGAAGCAGCAGCAGCATGAACTGGTGGTGGGGGAGCGGAGAGGCCTAGGGGACCCCCCAGGGGTGAGTGGGGATAGACCCCGGGGGGCCAGTTCCGCAGGGAACCTCGAGACTAAATTGCTGCCCCTGGTTAAGGACGGGGGGGAAGTGGATGCTACCCCACTGCCTTTGAGCAGGCTGGAGATTTGAACCAGGGGGACCCTGTGGAAAAGCCCCGGTGTCTAGCTCCCTTGCTGAGTCCCAAGGCCACAGACTCCGTCAGCCAGATGGGTGGGGAGGTGGACAGGCTCCCACTCCTGACCCCAACCTATATGTCTGTGTGGAGTCTCCTGGGGCCAGGCCCCTCGGACCCCCAGTGGGAGCGGAAGGTGATGGTCAATGGAGAGACATTCCTGGGGTGGTGAGATCCTGGGACAGAGAGAACGGTTGTCAGGCCCCGGGTGGTGTAGCCTCAGAGGCTGAGAGGCTGGATGAGCTGGGTGAGGGTCCCAGGTATGAAGCCCCTTGCCCTGCCTGGCAGGAGGCTGGGGGCAGCGATTTGGCAAGCAGAGGGTGGCACCTTCCAGCCCAGCGACTGCACCAGGGCCACGGGGACGAGAAAAGGGGAAGAAAAATTAGGAGACCAGAACGGCAGGGAGGGATGGGCCCCACTAATCCCGAATAGGTGGGGCCAGAACCCAGGCCTCTGGGCTCCCACCCACCCCCCTAACCAATAGCCCCCTCCCCTGCCAGAGAACCCAGGAGTCCGGGCTCCCAGACACCCCACTAACCAATAGCCCCCCTCCCCTGCCAGAGAACCCAGGAGTCCGGGCTCCCAGACACCCCTCTAATCAATAGCCCCCCTCCCCTGCCAGAGAACCCAGGAGTCTGGGCTCCCAGCCACTCCCCTAAATAATAGCCCTATGCAGACCCAGGAGGGGTGGGGCTGGCTGGTCATTGGGGTTCTCCAGGATATCAGCTGTGAGACCCTGTTGGGGAGTGACTGTCTCTCTTTGGGACAGGATCCAGGCCCTGCTCCTGTTTGAATTTCAACCCAGGGAACCAACCGGCTGAGAGGGAAATGGTCAGTGAAAATGCAGATGACCTGGCTGGCAGCAGGGAGGAGCTGCTAGGCTCAGGATACCTGCCTGCCTGTAACCAGACCCCTGGGGCTGGGTGGGACAGAGAGATGCTCCCCGCCCCCCTTGCACACCGGAGCGGGGGCTCACGCTGGCTCTGATGCAGTGAGAAAAGCAGCGAGCTCGCTGCCTACCCCACTGGCACAGCAAGGGCAGCGCTGAGCACAGTGGGAGCTGAGACCCCAGCTGAGTGGGGGGAGACACAGGCAGGACAGGGGATCTGTGGGGAGTGGCAAGGTGCTTGGTAAGGAAAGTCTGGATGAGCCTAGGCAGCCTTGTGAGCTGATGGCTGTGTCTAGTCAGCAGGGTGGGAAGGCGAGGAGAGTGGAAGATGAGTGTCCCTGGACCTTACCTGTTAGCTGGGTGGAGAATTGGGACAGTGAAGGAAACATGCCTGTGTCTGTCAGGGGTGTTGACTTGCCTATGGAGGGAGCTACCCTGGTCTCCAAGCAGTTGTCTGTGACCATCCCTGTGTGCTGGGACAGGGGAATGAGATCACAAGCTGGGTGTCTGGGAAAGGAGAATGTGTGTCCGGCTCTTCTTTGTCTGTGGAGCAGACAGAAGGGGCCTTGCAGCCTGTGATGGTTGAGGGTCGTGCAGTTGTCTCAGAGCTGGTTCTGGATTCAGCTGAAGCCCAGGAAGGGAAGGGTCCTAAGTTTGTGTCTGCTCGGGAGAATGGCCCTGTAACTAGGTCGCATCCAGTTAGCGTCTGTGTAAATCCCAGAGACCAGACAATCCTGGTGCTTGTATTTTGCCTGTTGCTCCTGTGTTGTTGGGAAAGGGTGTCACAACTCTGTCTGATCAGGGTGAGGTCCTAGCCAGGGCCCAAGGAGAGCATGAAGGGGATGTGATTGTGTTACCTACTGAGGGTGTGGAAACCTGTAGCAAGAAGGAAAAGATTCCTGAACTTGTGTGTGGCAAAGGGAAGGAGAAGGCTTCTGACCTTTTATCTAGGAAGTCTGTCAGTTTGCCTGAAAGGGGATTGTGGAGGAATCCGCCGGATGGGCCAGAGGTGATTCTGGATGTAAGGGAGACCCAGAAAGAGTCTGTTGTTGCTCAGGAAAATGTTCCTCTAGAGCAAGCCCTCGGTGAAGAGGGTAAGAGCAGAATTTCTGGGAGGGGTGAATTGTTGCATAGAAAAGCCCTAGGGAAAGGAATCCTCATGGAGTCTTTGCAAGCAGTTTGCTGCAACTGAAGGGTATGAAAGTGATTTAATCAAGACAGTTTCAGTTCCTAACAGCCAGAAATTTTCTGTTGTGAATGGATCCACTGACTTTCCTGTTGAAAGATCCAGTGTGGATCCAGAAAAGATCCAGAAAGATCCAGTTTCCCCTAGGCAGTTCTTAAGTATCTAGGTGGTGGGATAAGGGTGTATGATCGCTGCAGAGCCCTAGAGGGTAGGTGTGTGCAGGGGTCTAGACACAGAGAATGGCCGACACCCTGTTTCCTGGCAATGGATGGCCTGGCCCTTCCCCCTGCAAGATGAGAGCTAAAGGGCTGGAGAACAAAGGAATCAGATGACCTCCTGGCCCAGGAAAGGGACAAAGCCCAGAGAAGGGGGAGTCAGTTGGGGGCTGGCTGGGGACATGGAGTGAAGTGCAGACGTGGTTGTCTGGCTCATTGCCCCCCAAAATGGACCCAGCTGAGGGGTCCTGTTCTCTGCACCTACAAGCTCTGGTTTAGACCATGTTCCTGTCATCTAATAAATCTTTTGTGTTACTGGCTGGCTGAGAGTCACGTCTGACTGCGGAGTTGGGGGGCAGGACTGTCTGGCTTCCCCAGACCCTGCCTGGGTGGACTCGCTGTGGGAAGCGCACATAGGGTCAGGGGAGGTTGGAGGCTCCAAGGTCAGCCCCAGGAAGGTGGAGCCGGGGGACCTGTGTGTCCTGCAGACAGGCTGCTCACAGAAAGGAGACTTCCCCAGAGTCCTGACTGGCTTCATAGGGAGCAGCTCCAGAGCATCGCCCAGGGACTCCGTGACATCGGCCCAGAGCCCCACGTCCCGGCCCAGGTCAGGTGCTAGCCCCTCACTGCCCCTTGGCCTGGGTGCCCCAGCTCGGCAAACCGGGCCAGCCGGGTGAGGGGTGCCAGGTATCACAGTCCCGGCGACGGGTTTTCTCACTGACACTGGGCCCAAGCCCAAACCCCAGCCAGCCAGGAGCTGTCCACCACCGAGCCTCTGGGCCTCTGTGCAGAGCCACTGACCCGGCCTACCCCCAGGTAACCCGGCAGCACACGGGGGGAAACAGAGGCACATGCAGGCTTCCTGGAAGAGATTTAACCAACACCCACTTGGGCACGTGAGGGAATGGCTGCCCCGGGGGGGGGGGGAGGGAGGGGGAGGACTGGCGGGACCCCAGGGGCAGCGATTTGGCAACCAGAGGGTGGCACATTCCGGCCCAGCGGCCGCACCAGGGCCATGGGGACGAGAAAAGGGGAAGCAAAATTAGGAGACCAGAATGGCGGGGAGGGATGGGTCCCACTAACCCCAAATAGGTGGGGCCAGAACCCAGGCGTCCGGGTTCCCACCCACCCCCCCAACCAATAGCCCCCTCCCCTGCCAGAGAACCCAGGAGTCCGGGCTCCCAGACACCCCCCTAACCTATAGCCCCCCTCCCAGAGAACCCAGGAGTCCGGGCTCCCAGACACCCCCCTAACCAATAGCCCCCTCCCCTGCCAGAGAACCCAGGAGTCCGGGCTCCCAGACACCCCACTAACCAATAGCCCCCCTCCCCTGCCAGAGAACCCAGGAGTCCGGGCTCCCAGACACCCCTCTAATCAATAGCCCCCCTCCCCTGCCAGAGAACCCAGGAGTCTGGGCTCCCAGCCACTCCCCTAAATAATAGCCCTATGCAGACCCAGGAGGGGTGGGGCTGGCTGGTCATTGGGGTTCTCCAGGATATCAGCTGTGAGACCCTGTTGGGGAGTGACTGTCTCTCTTTGGGACAGGATCCAGGCCCTGCTCCTGTTTGAATTTCAACCCAGGGAACCAACCGGCTGAGAGGGAAATGGTCAGTGAAAATGCAGATGACCTGGCTGGCAGCAGGGAGGAGCTGCTAGGCTCAGGATACCTGCCTGCCTGTAACCAGACCCCTGGGGCTGGGTGGGACAGAGAGATGCTCCCCGCCCCCCTTGCACACCGGCGCGGGGGCTCACGCTGGCTCTGATGCAGTGAGAAAAGCAGCGAGCTCGCTGCCTACCCCACTGGCACAGCAAGGGCAGCGCTGAGCACAGTGGGAGCTGAGACCCCAGCTGAGTGGGGGGAGACACAGGCAGGGCAGGGGATCTGTGGGGAGTGGCAAGGTGCTTGGTAAGGAAAGTCTGGATGAGCCTAGGCAGCCTTGTGAGCTGATGGCTGTGTCTAGTCAGCAGGGTGGGAAGGCGAGGAGAGTGGAAGATGAGTGTCCCTGGACCTTACCTGTTAGCTGGGTGGAGAATTGGGACAGTGAAGGAAACATGCCTGTGTCTGTCAGGGGTGTTGACTTGCCTATGGAGGGAGCTACCCTGGTCTCCAAGCAGTTGTCTGTGACCATCCCTGTGTGCTGGGACAGGGGAATGAGATCACAAGCTGGGTGTCTGGGAAAGGAGAATGTGTGTCCGGCTCTTCTTTGTCTGTGGAGCAGACAGAAGGGGCCTTGCAGCCTGTGATGGTTGAGGGTCGTGCAGTTGTCTCAGAGCTGGTTCTGGATTCAGCTGAAGCCCAGGAAGGGAAGGGTCCTAAGTTTGTGTCTGCTCGGGAGAATGGCCCTGTAACTAGGTCGCATCCAGTTAGCGTCTGTGTAAATCCCAGAGACCAGACAATCCTGGTGCTTGTATTTTGCCTGTTGCTCCTGTGTTGTTGGGAAAGGGTGTCACAACTCTGTCTGATCAGGGTGAGGTCCTAGCCAGGGCCCAAGGAGAGCATGAAGGGGATGTGATTGTGTTACCTACTGAGGGTGTGGAAACCTGTAGCAAGAAGGAAAAGATTCCTGAACTTGTGTGTGGCAAAGGGAAGGAGAAGGCTTCTGACCTTTTATCTAGGAAGTCTGTCAGTTTGCCTGAAAGGGGATTGTGGAGGAATCCGCCGGATGGGCCAGAGGTGATTCTGGATGTAAGGGAGACCCAGAAAGAGTCTGTTGTTGCTCAGGAAAATGTTCCTCTAGAGCAAGCCCTCGGTGAAGAGGGTAAGAGCAGAATTTCTGGGAGGGGTGAATTGTTGCATAGAAAAGCCCTAGGGAAAGGAATCCTCATGGAGTCTTTGCAAGCAGTTTGCTGCAACTGAAGGGTATGAAAGTGATTTAATCAAGACAGTTTCAGTTCCTAACAGCCAGAAATTTTCTGTTGTGAATGGATCCACTGACTTTCCTGTTGAAAGATCCAGTGTGGATCCAGAAAAGATCCAGAAAGATCCAGTTTCCCCTAGGCAGTTCTTAAGTATCTAGGTGGTGGGATAAGGGTGTATGATCGCTGCAGAGCCCTAGAGGGTAGGTGTGTGCAGGGGTCTAGACACAGAGAATGGCCGACACCCTGTTTCCTGGCAATGGATGGCCTGGCCCTTCCCCCTGCAAGATGAGAGCTAAAGGGCTGGAGAACAAAGGAATCAGATGACCTCCTGGCCCAGGAAAGGGACAAAGCCCAGAGAAGGGGGAGTCAGTTGGGGGCTGGCTGGGGACATGGAGTGAAGTGCAGACGTGGTTGTCTGGCTCATTGCCCCCCAAAATGGACCCAGCTGAGGGGTCCTGTTCTCTGCACCTACAAGCTCTGGTTTAGACCATGTTCCTGTCATCTAATAAATCTTTTGTGTTACTGGCTGGCTGAGAGTCACGTCTGACTGCGGAGTTGGGGGGCAGGACTGTCTGGCTTCCCCAGACCCTGCCTGGGTGGACTCGCTGTGGGAAGCGCACATAGGGTCAGGGGAGGTTGGAGGCTCCAAGGTCAGCCCCAGGAAGGTGGAGCCGGGGGACCTGTGTGTCCTGCAGACAGGCTGCTCACAGAAAGGAGACTTCCCCAGAGTCCTGACTGGCTTCATAGGGAGCAGCTCCAGAGCATCGCCCAGGGACTCCGTGACATCGGCCCAGAGCCCCACGTCCCGGCCCAGGTCAGGTGCTAGCCCCTCACTGCCCCTTGGCCTGGGTGCCCCAGCTCGGCAAACCGGGCCAGCCGGGTGAGGGGTGCCAGGTATCACAGTCCCGGCGACGGGTTTTCTCACTGACACTGGGCCCAAGCCCAAACCCCAGCCAGCCAGGAGCTGTCCACCACCGAGCCTCTGGGCCTCTGTGCAGAGCCACTGACCCGGCCTACCCCCAGGTAACCCGGCAGCACACGGGGGAAACAGAGGCACATGCAGGCTTCCTGGAAGAGATTTAACCAACACCCACTTGGGCACGTGAGGGAATGGCTGCCCCGGGGGGGGGGGGGGGGAGGGGGAGGACTGGCGGGACCCCAGGGGCAGCGATTTGGCAACCAGAGGGTGGCACCTTCCGGCCCAGCGGCCGCACCAGGGCCATGGGGACGAGAAAAGGGGAAGCAAAATTAGGAGACCAGAATGGCGGGGAGGGATGGGTCCCACTAACCCCAAATAGGTGGGGCCAGAACCCAGGCGTCCGGGTTCCCACCCACCCCCCCAACCAATAGCCCCCTCCCCTGCCAGAGAACCCAGGAGTCCGGGCTCCCAGACACCCCCCTAACCTATAGCCCCCCTCCCAGAGAACCCAGGAGTCCGGGCTCCCAGACACCCCCCTAACCAATAGCCCCCTCCCCTGCCAGAGAACCCAGGAGTCCGGGCTCCCAGACACCCCACTAACCAATAGCCCCCCTCCCCTGCCAGAGAACCCAGGAGTCCGGGCTCCCAGACACCCCTCTAATCAATAGCCCCCCTCCCCTGCCAGAGAACCCAGGAGTCCGGGCTCCCCCCAACCACTATCGCCCACCTCCCAGAGAACCCAGGAGTCCGGGCTCCTAGCCCCGCTCCCACTAGGCTGGCTCACTAACCCCACCCCTCCCGGAACTGCGGGCCCCATCCCACCAATCCCCTTCCGCCGTCTGGCCGTGGCCCCGCCCCCTCTCAGCCTATCCGCTCGCGGGACCGCAGGCTCAGCCAATGCGAGAAGGGAAGGGGCGGGAATGAACTTTGACCGACAGGGGAGCTGTTCAATGAATGTAGCAGGTGGGCGGGACATATCGGTGAGCGACAGGGGCGGTGCTACGGAGCGGGATATAGGGGCGGCCTCGGGCGCGTTTCGCAAGGACAACTGGTCCTGGGAGGAGGGCGCTGAGGGGCCGGCCAATCGGCGCGGTGCATGCGCGGGCTGGCCGCGAGCGATAGTGGTTCTGTCCAATGGGAGCTGAGAGCTGGGAGAGGCTGGCTCTGACTGGTTGCCGGCAGGCCAATGGGAGCGGTGCGTGGGCGGGGCTAGTCCTGAGGGATAGTGGGTCTGTCCAATGGGCGGGGAGACTAGGCGGGGCTGGTCCTGAGGGATAGCGTGTCAGTCCAATGGGTGCGTTGCGGGGGCGGGCTATATCTGAGGGATGGAGGGTCTGTCCAATGGCCGCGGGCATGGGCGGGGCTAGTTCCGAGGGATAGCGGCTCTGCCCAATGGGCACGGGCTGAGCATGGAGCGGCGGGCGCGCCGACCAATGGCGAGCGGAGAGATGGGCGGGGTCTGTCGTGAGCGGCGGGCGAGGCGGCCAATGGGAGCAGAGCGGGGGCGGGCGGCGCTGGGCCGGGCCCGGAGCTGCCGGAGGAGCCGTCGCGGAGGGAAGCGGGTCCCGCAGGCGCCGCGATGCCGGCCGTGTCCAAGGGGGACGGGATGCGGGGCCTGGCGGTCTTCATCTCCGACATCCGCAACTGTGAGCGGGAGGGGAGTGAGGGGGACCGCAGGGGGAGGAGGGGCTGGGGTGTCATGGGGGGGGAGGAGTGAGGGGGAGATGGGGCGGGGACTACAGGGGGAGGCGGAGATGGGGTGTCATGAGGGGAAGGGGGAGGGGAGGGGAGGGAGAGGAGTGAGGGGGAGATGGGGCGGGGTTGGGGGAGGGGGACCACAAGGGGGAGGGGAAGGGGGAGGGGGAGATGGGGCGGGGTTGGGAGAAGGGGGAGGGGAGGGGAGATGGGGCGGGGTTGGGAGAAGGGGGAGATGGGGCGGGGTTGGGGGACTATAGGGGGAGGGGGACTACAGGGGGAGGGGCTGGGGGACCACAAGGGGGAGGGGGAGATGGGGTGTCATGGGGGAGAGGGGGAAGAGTGAGGGGGAGATGGGGCGGGGCTGGGGGAGGGGGACCACAAGGGGGAGGGGGAGATGGGGCGGGGCTGGGGGAGGGGGACCACAAGGGGGAGGGGGAGATGGGGTGGGGCTGGGGGAGGGGGACCACAAGGGGGAGGGGGAGATGGGGCGGGGCTGGGGGAGGGGGACTACAGGGGGAGGGGGAGATGGGGCGGGGTTGGGAGAAGGGGGAGGGGAGGGGGAGATGGGGTGGGGTTGGGGGACTATAGGGGGAGGGGAACTACAGGGGGAGGGGCTGGGGGACCACAAGGGGGAGGGGGAGATGGGGTGTCATGGGGGAGAGGGGGAAGAGTGAGGGGGAGATGGGGCGGGGCTGGGGAGGAGGAGATGGGGTGTCATGGGGGAAGGGGGAGATGTGGAGCGGCTGGGGGAGGGGGACCACAAGGGGAGGGGGAGATGGGGTGTCATGGGGGAAGGGGGAGGAGTGAGGGGGAGATGGGGAGGGGGTCCACAGGGGGGAGGTGGGGCTGGGAGAGAGGACCGCGGGGGAGAGGGGGTGCTGCAGGGGGATCAGGAAGGGGCATTGTGTGTGTGTTTGGGGGGAATTGGGGAGACCACAAGGGGCGAGGGGAGACTAGGGGAGCTGAGGATGGGGAGGATTAGGAGAGAGGGAAGACTGAGCTAGTGGAGGCTGCCCTGAGTGGGGGATATCTGCTGGGGCGTGGGGGAGGCGCTGGGGGGCTGTAAGGGGAGGGGAAGGAAGGGGACAGTTGGGGAGAGAGGCAGGATGATCCGGTGGCGGAGTGGAGCGAGACCATGGGGGGAGGAGCTGGGGGGGAGGTTGGGGGTCCACGGAGAGGGAAGGGGCAGACAGTGGAGTGTGGGGCAGGGAGGGGGGAATGGGGAGAAGAGAGAGCGTATGGGGGTGGGTCTGACAGGAGGGGCCAGGGGGTGGGGGGAAGGACGGAGAGACCAGGGATGGAGCTGACTTGGGGAGGCAGGGCCCACGTGGGGGGTTGAGAAGAGGGACGGGGCCCTGGGGGGTTGAGGCAGAATGGACGGGCAGCTGGCAGGGGTTATGGGGAGGGGCTGTTGGGTGGGCAGGGGGAGCCTGGGGGGCGTTGAGGAGACTGACATGGGGGCAGAGCCTGCTGCTGTGAGGTCACGCCCCCCCACCCCCCAAGGAACCGGAGCCTGGGGGTGTGGGTCTTGATGAGTATCACGGGGGGTCTAATGGGGGGAGCCTGGGGGGCTCTAGAGGGATGGAGCCCCGGCCGCAGCCCAGAGGGGCCCGAATCCTTCGGAGGGCTGGGGGTCTGGGCTGTCTCTCGGTCCTGCTGAAGAGAGGAGTTTCCTGTTGCCCGCATGGCTGGGGAACGTGGCTGACTCAGCTGGTCCCCCCCCCAGGGGCCCTGTCTGCAGAGCCCGGCCCAGCTGCCCCCCAGAGACTAGCTGTTTACAAGGCCTCTGGCTTGGCGCTCACACGCCACATGTGCGAACAGCCCCACCCTTCCCAGGACAGGGTGGCTCTGGGGGTGGGCCCAGCCTCTGGACTGGCTCCCACCCGAGGCCGTCTGTCTGGGTGTCCCGTCCCCAGGCAGCACTGGGGTAACCCCCAAGGCACCACATTTCCTCCCCATCCCACCCCCTCGTGCCTGGCGACTGGCCAGTGGCAGTGAGTTCCCCAGGCCAACCCTATGCTGGGCGGAGAAAGCATTCATCCAGCGCCCCCTCATGCGGAGAAGGCGTGCTTCGGCTGGCTGCCCTCCGTCCTGGGCATGGAGAGTCCGGGGTACGCCCCACCTTTGGACCAGCTTCAGGGGGCACCCGTCGGTGCCAGAGCCCCAGGGGCCCCGCGGCGTCCCTGTCCCAAGACTGAGCCCCTGGGCACCAGCCCCCACGGCTCCGGGGACCTCTGCCTAGTGGCTCTGACCAAGCCAGCCGCCTGGCAGAGCCTGGTCTCCTCTGCGGGGCCCCAGCCCCCCAGCTGGGGTCTGCGGGGCTGCCCAGTGCCACTCTCCGCACGGAGCGGGGTTTGCCTGTCGCCTGGGCACGGTGCAGGGGGCCGGGGTCGTTTGGCCCTCCCCTCTGCCTGCCTGTCTGTCCCACCGGTGAGCTGGCCACCTGACCCCTCTGGGGCCCGTTGTCCCCCTGGTGCCGCCCTGCGCTGAGCTCCTGTCCTCGGCTGCTTCCCGTCCCATTGGCGAAGCCTCGGCTGTTCAGTCCTGGGGGCTCCCGAGCCTGGCTGGCCCCTCCACTGGTCCTTGGTGCCCCGTTCATCCACCCCACCACCCGGTTCTGGCTCCTGTCGTGGCTCCTCCTCGGCCCCTCAGAGCAGCTGCTTTACCCTTTCCCACCCGCGGGGTAGCCCCACAAAGCACAGAGGGAAACTGAGGCAATCACAGGCATCCTAAAAATCTTACAGAAAATTCCTCCTTCGTGTCAGATGTGTATCAGGACCCCACAGCCCTGTCAGCCTCAACTCCTGGGGTATAACCAGCCCCCACACCCCACCCCAGAGGTGGCCGCATCTCAGCACCGGGCTGTATAACCAGCCTGCCGAGTCTCTCCCAGAGCTCCTGTAGGTCTGGGGATTGTGGACTGAGAGGAGGTGGGGAGGAGAGATGGCTGATGGGGCGGGGATGGTGTCTAGGCCTTAAACTTCTTTGGGGGGGCGTTGAACCTCAAGAAGGGAGGGGAGATGGCAGGGGAAATATCGGGGCTGTTGGGAACCTAGTTAACACCAGCATGGAGACTGGGACACGGGGCCTTTCCCTTCTAGGGGGTGCCGGCTCCCATCCGGCCGCAGGGCGGGGACTGGCTGGCTCGGGGGGGGGGGGGAGGGGCAGGGAATGGGACACAAGGGCTTGTCTCTCCCCCCTGAGTCTCTCTGTCCTTGGTGCGTCTATTTCAGGTAAAAGCAAAGAGGCTGAAATCAAGAGGATCAACAAGGAGCTGGCGAACATCCGCTCCAAGTTCAAGGGTGAGCGCGGCCCCCGCCGGGGTGGGCACGCAGGGCTCCGCCATGGGGGGTGGTACATGGGGGACCTTGGGCTGTTTCCTTCCCCTCAGCCCTTCCCCTGCCCAGGCCAGCCTCCATACCTTTCCTTGTTCTCCCACACCGGGGATGTTCCCCCCTCGCAGCCCCCACTTTATTCTGACTACTCCTGTTGCCCCCCCAGGATGATACCCCACCTACCCTGCCTCTTTCCCTGCTTAGCCCCCCCAGCTCTGTGCCCCCCCCCGATGTCTCCCTGCTCCGCCTCTCCCCACCGCAGCTCCCTCCCTGCCCCCCAGTCACGTCAGTGACCCTTCTCCCTTGGCTGACCCCCAGGGGACAAGGCCCTGGACGGCTATAGCAAGAAGAAATACGTGTGCAAGCTGCTCTTCATCTTCCTGCTGGGCCATGACATCGACTTCGGGCACATGGAGGCCGTCAACCTGCTGAGCTCCAACAAGTACACGGAGAAGCAGATTGTGAGTACGGGCTGGGAGGTGGGGAGCCGGGGGACTGGGGGTGCAACTGAGAGGAGCTGGGGTGAGGGATCTCCCTGTAGGCCTGAGGGGGTGTAGTGCAAAGGGTGCTGCTGCGGTGGGACTGGAGGGCGGGGGTAGGGGTAGGGAGGGGTGGAGCTGGGCTGGAAAGAGCAGGGGCGGGGCTAGGGAGGGAGGGGGCGAAGCTGGAAAGGGAATGGGGGAGGGAGGAAAAGGTGGGACTTAAGCCGGGAGCTGGGGAGGGAAGGGGGTGGAGCTCATGTTCCTACTACAGTAATGGAGGGCTGATGTCTGATTTTTGCGGGGGTCCCGGCCCCCCTGCCCCGTTGCGCCCTGGCGTCACCTGCTTCCCCGCTCCCCCCCAGGGTTACCTGTTCATCTCGGTGCTAGTGAACTCCAACAGTGAGCTGATCCGCCTCATCAACAATGCCATCAAGAACGACCTGGCGAGCCGCAACCCCACCTTCATGTGCCTGGCGCTGCACTGCATCGCCAACGTGGGCAGCCGCGAGATGGCCGAGGCCTTCGCCTCCGAGGTGCCCCGCGTCCTGGTGGCCGGGTAAGCGGGGCCCCGTGCCGATGGCGGGGGAGGGGGGGGGACCCTCCTGCCCACCTGACCCTGCCTCTCCCCACAGCGACACCATGGACAGCGTCAAGCAGAGTGCGGCCCTCTGCCTCCTGCGCCTCTATAAGACCTCGCCCGACCTGGTGCCCATGGGCGAGTGGACCTCCCGCGTGGTGCACCTGCTCAATGACCAGCACATGGTACGTCCCGCCTCAGCTGCTCCCCCTAATGACCAGCACATGGTACGTCCTCTCCCGACTGCTCCGCCCATCACCAGCACACAATTGCCCCCCCCCCACCAGCACATGGTATGTTTGTGCCCCCCCAGTGACCAGCACATGGCTTGTCCTGTCCCAACCATCCCACTGGCAATGACCCATGGTACGCCCTGCCCCCAATGATCAGCATGATCCCACCCCAATCTCCTCCGCTCGACCATCTGCACATGGTACCTCCTGCTGTCCCAACCGCCCTGCACATCACCAGCACATGGTATGTCCCCCCTCACCCTCCAATGACCATCACATGGTACATCCCACCTCAGATCCCACCAACAACCAGCATATGGTGTGTCCCATCCCAATTTGCCCCCCCAACAACCAGCACATGGTACGTCCCACCCAATCATCCCCTCCCCTCCTCCCCCCCCACCCCCCATGACCAGTACATGGTAGTCCTGCCTCTGCTCTTCTCAAGCACTGCCACTCGGTGTGTCTGAGCTCCTCAAGCTTCCCCCCCATCAGCACTTGGTACGCCCTGCCATCCCAGGACCCTGGCACCCCCCCCATGGTTTGACCCCTTTCCCCCCCCCCCCCCCGCAGGGCGTGGTCACGGCCGCCGTCAGCCTCATCACCTGCCTCTGCAAGAAGAATCCCGACGACTTCAAGACGTGCGTCTCCCTGGCTGTGTCCAGGCTGAGCCGGGTGAGTGGGGCCAGACGCCTGGGTTCCACCCTGGCTCGGGGGGCGGGGCAGGGGCAGGGGCAGGGGCCGGACGCCTGGGTTCCACCCTGGCTCGGGGGGCGGGGGCAGGGGCCGGACGCCTGGGTTCCACCCTGGCTCGGGGGGCGGGGGCAGGGGCCGGACGCCTGGGTTCCACCCTGGCTCGGGGGGCGGGGGCAGGGGCAGGGGCCGGACGCCTGGGTTCCACCCTGGCTCGGGGGGCAGGGGCAGGGGCCGGACGCCTGGGTTCCACCCTGGCTCCGGGGGGCAGGGGCAGGGGCCGGACGCCTGGGTTCCACCCTGGCTCGGGAGGGTGGGGGCAGGGGCCGGACGCCTGGGTTCCTTCCCCCGCGTAGGCAGGACAGCATTCGGGGCAGGAGGGCCCGTGCCTGGGGACTGACCCCTCGCTGTGGCCCCTGCCCAGATTGTGTCGTCGGCCTCCACGGACCTGCAGGATTACACCTACTACTTCGTGCCAGCCCCATGGCTCTCCGTGAAACTCCTGCGCCTGCTGCAGAGCTACCCCCGCCAGGTAGGGGGCAAGACTCCCCACCCCTGCGGAGCATTGGGAGAGTCAGGACACCTGGGTCCTCTCTCCAGCTCTGGGAGGGCAGTGAGGTCTAGTGGGTTAGAGCAGGGGTGGGCTAGGAGCCAGGACCCCTGGGTTCTCTCCCCAGCTGTGGGAGGGAAACGGGGTCTAGTGGTTAGAGCAGGGGGTGGCTGGGAGCCAGGACACCTGGGTTCTCTCCCAGCTCTGGGAGGGAAGCAGGGTTAGGGGTTAGGCTGGGGGCTGGGAGCCAGGACTCCAGGGTTCTCTCCAGGGTTGGTGTCTGGGCCCCACGCTCCCACCCCCGTGCTCTCTGGCCCCCACAGAGGATGCGGCGGTGAAGGGGCGGCTGGTCGAGTGCCTGGAGACCATCCTCAACAAGGCGCAGGAGCCCCCCAAGTCCAAGAAGGTTCAACATTCCAACGCGAAGAATGCCATCCTCTTCGAGGCCATCAGCCTCATCATCCACTACGACAGGTCAGCACCCCTGGGACCCCCAGCCCTGGCCCCTGAGCCATGGGGCTCCCCCCAAGCCCTGCCTTCCAGCCCCGCCACCCTGCAGCCCCCCTCCATTCCAGCCCCAGGCTGCCCCTCGCCGTTGACACCCTGGTGTCCCTGCAGCGAGCCCAACCTGCTGGTGCGGGCCTGTAACCAGCTGGGCCAGTTCCTGCAGCACCGGGAGACCAACCTGCGGTACCTGGCGCTGGAGAGCATGTGCACCCTGGCCAGCTCCGAGTTCTCCATGAGGCTGTCAAGACCCACATTGAGACGGTCATCAATGCCCTCAAGGTCAGTGGGGGGGCGGGGCCCTGGGGGTGGAGCTGGGGGAGAAGGTGGGCCCTGATGGGGGAGGGGGCGGAGTCCGGAGGGACTCAGTGGGCGGGGCCCTGGGCATGTCCTAGGTGGGGGAGGAGCCAGAGGGGTGGAGGGGACCCTGGGGGTGCCCCATGCATGCTGGGGCTCTGGCAGGGCCTTGGGCGTATCCTAGAAGTGGGAGGAGCTGGGGACGAGTGTGGGAGGGCCCTAGTATACCCCATGGGTGCTGGGGCTCAGCCAGGGGGGTGGGCCCTGGGCATGTCCTACGTGGGGGAGGAGCCAGAGGGGTGGGGGGGACCCTGGGGGTGCCCCGCGGGTGCTGAGGTCCAGCGGGTGGGACCCTGGGCGTGTCCTAGGATGGAGAGGAGCCTGGGGATGGAGGGGAGGAGCCGGGACCGGGTGGGGGAAAGCCCGGGGTGCCCCCGCAGGTGGCACTGACCATCCTGCCCCGCAGACGGAGCGGGACGTGAGCGTGCGGCAGCGTGCGGCTGACCTGCTCTACGCCATGTGCGATCGCACCAACGCCAAGCAGATCGTGTCCGAGATGCTCAGCTACCTGGAGACGGCCGACTACTCCATCCGCGAGGAGATCGTGAGTGGGGCCTGACGCTGGGTCCTGGGGCTAGTAGTTAGAGCAGGGGCCTGGGAGCCAGGACTCCTGGGTTCTATCCGGGCTCTGGGAGCGGGGTGGGTCTAGCGGTTGGAGCAGGGACTGGGAGCCAGATGCCTGGGTTCTCTCCCCAGCTCTGGAAGGGGAGTGGGGTCTAGTGGTTAGAGGTGGGGGCTGGGTGCTAGACGCCTGGGTTCTCTCTGGGCGTGGGCATGAGCCGGCTGGCGGGTGCCCCAGGTGCTGAAGGTGGCGATCCTGGCAGAGAAGTACGCAGTGGATTACAGCTGGTACGTGGACACCATCCTCAACCTGATCCGCATCGCGGGCGACTATGTGAGCGAGGAGGTCTGGTACCGCGTCATCAGATCGTCATCAACCGCGACGACGTCCCAGGGCTATGCTGCCAAGACCGTCTTCGAGGTCAGGCCGGGGGCGGGGGGGAATGGGGGTAGGAGGCAGGGGGATGGGGATGGAGGGAGGGAGGGCGGGAGGGGGCTGTGGGAATGGTTGTAGGGGACATGGGGGATGGGGTGCTGGGGGAAGGGATGGAGGGAGGGCGGGGGTGCTGGGGGAAGTGTTGTAGGGGTGTGGGAGATGAGGTGCTGGGGGACGGGGCGCTGGGGGAATGTGGGGGACAGTAGCCACCAGCTGCCATACTCCACAGTTCAGGCTCACCCCTGCCTGGAACCAGGATCCCCTGGTCCCTGCATTCCCCCCCTTTCCCCTCACTTGGGCATCGCTCCCCAGGCCCCCCTCCCTTTGCCATTTCTGGCCGTTTGGGAGCTGATGCCCCAGGCCGTGTGTCCCCTGGCGCCCCTGGGGGGTGGGTCCCCCCAGCTTGGGCCTGCCTGACCCCTCCCCCTCTCCCCCCACCCAGGCCCTGCAGGCTCCTGCCTGCCACGAGAACATGGTGAAGGTCGGGGGCTACATCCTGGGGGAGTTCGGGAACCTCATTGCCGGAGACCCCCGCTCCAGGTACGGCCAGGGCGGGCACTGGAGGTCCCTGTGGCGGGGGGAGGCCCTGGGGCTGTCAGGAGGAGCTGGTGGGGCTCTTGGGGGTACCCAGGGTGCCCCCCAGCCCATGCTGACACCCCTCCTACCCCGGTGCCCGCAGCCCCCTGGTGCAGTTCAACCTGCTGCACTCCAAGTTCCACTTGTGCAGCGTGGCCACCCGGGCCCTGCTCCTCTCCACCTACATCAAGTTCATCAACCTCTTCCCCGAGACCAAGGGCACCATCCAGGAGGTGCTGCGCTCCGACAGCCAGATCCGCAACGCCGACGTGGAGCTGCAGCAGCGTGCCGTGGAGTACCTGAAACTCAGCTCCATCGCCAGCACCGATGTCCTGGTGAGAGCCGGGGGGGGACTGGCTGGCTCAGGGGCGGGGAATGGGGCACGGGGCCTGTTCCCTCTCGGGGGCGCTGGCCCCGATCCGGACCCAGGGCGGGACTGGCTGGCTCCAGGGGTCGGCAGGGGAATGGGACATGGGGCCTGTCCCCTCCAAGGGGCGCTGGCCCTGGTCCGGCCCCAGGGCGGGGACTGGCTGGCTCCTGGGGGTCGGCGGGGGAATGGGACATGGGGCCTGTCCCCACCAAGGGGCGCTGGCCCTGGTCCGGCCCCAGGGCGGGGACTGGCTGGCTTGGGCCGGGCGGGGGGAGTGGGGTACAGGGCCTGTCCCCTCCAGGGCGCTCTGGCCCCAACCCAGCCCCTCTCTCCCGCCAGGCGACGGTGCTGGAGGAGATGCCGCCCTTCCCGGAGCGCGAGTCGTCTATCCTGGCCAAGCTGAAGAAGAAGAAGGGCCCCGGGGCCGGCAGCGAGCTGGACGAGGGGAAGAAGGAGCCCGGGGCAGAGCTCAATGGGGGCATAGAGCCCACGGCCAGCACCACTGTGAGTCTCCCGCGAGCCCCCAAAACCTGCATTTCTCCTCTTGGCAACTCACCATCAGCCAAGCGGCGTGGGGTCTCGGCCAGCCGTGGGGCGGGGGAGCCAGGCGGCCTGGGCGCTCGGCCAGCCGTGTGTTTGTTGTGGGGGGGAGCCTGGCGGCCTGGCGCTGGGGGAGCCGTGTGTTGGCGGGGGGGAGTGGGGCCTGCTGGGAGGGTGGGGTGGAGTCTGGGAGCCAGGAGGCCTGGGGTGCCTGGCACATCTGTCACCCAGCACCAGCAGGAGGTGCCCTACAGGTGGGAGTGGCCCCCCCAGCAGGGTTTGGCTCTGTGCCCCCCCCTTCCCTCGGCCGGACGATCTCACTCAGCCCCCTTGGCCCCCACAGTCCACCCCCTCACCATCGGCTGACCTGCTGGGGCTCCGGGCGGCCCCCCCTGCCAGCTCCGCCGCCCCTCCCAGCGCCGGGAACCTGCTGGTGGACGTCTTCTCCGACAGCACCTCCGCCACGCCTGGCCTGGCGCCCGGCACCGAGGACAACTTCCTTAGGTGAGGGTGGGCCCCCGGGCGCCAGCTCCCACCCAGCCCCAGGGCGGGGACTGGCTGGCTCCGGCGGCAAGAATGGGGCATGTGGCCTGTCCCCGCTAGGGGGTGCCGGTTGAGCCCCTCATTCCCAGTTGGCCCTTTCTGTGTATCAAGTTATTGTGTCTCGGGGGGGGGGGAGGGGTCCTGGTGTTCATGGGGGCCGGGGAGGGGGTCTGTTCTCATGGGGGGCAGCGTGAGCTAGTTCCTGGACTGGGGGCTGTCTGCCCTTCTGGTGTGTGTGTGTGTGTGTGTTTGGGGGGGGGGGGCAGTTTGTCCATGTCTAGATGGGGCGCTGGGGGGGGGCGGTGTCGGTCTGCGTCCCTGTCCTGGGGAGGATGTGGGGGGGGTCGCTGCCCGGGGGCGGGGTCAGTCTGTGTCGCAGGCCTGGGGGGGATGTGGGGGGAGTCAGTCTGTGTCCCTGGCCTGGGGGGGTTGCTGTGCTGGTCTGTCCCCCTGTGTCTGTCTGTCTCCTGCTGCCCTGGGACTGGGTGTCCCGCTTGGCTCCGGCTGCTGCCCTGTGATTGGATGCTGCAGTGACTTGGCGCGGACACCTGGGTTCCCTCCTCAGCTTTGGGAAGGGAGTGGGGGCTAATGTTTAGAGCGGGGGGAGGGGCGCTGGGAGCCAGGACTCCTGGGTTCTCTCCCCAGCCCTGTCCCTGTCTGCCTTGCTCCAACCCCTGCGTGTCTCGTGCTGCGTCCGTCTGTCCAGGAACTAACCCTGCGCTTGCTCCATCTTCTGGTGACTTGTCTTCTCTGCTCTCTTCCCCGCCCTGCTGCCCCCGCCCCCCCCCCCCACTACTCCCCCAGCTCGGGAGCAGCTGCTTCCTCCGATGACCCTGCTTTGCCTATCTCTGAAGCTGATGAGCTGCTAAACAAGTAAGAGACAAGGGAGGGGGGTGGGGCTGGGTCCCGGACGCCTGGGTCCCTGGGGCGGGACACTGCCAGGTGGGAGCAGCCCCTCACCCCCCCCCCCCCCCCATGCAATCCTTTTGTGCGATCTCTCTGCTCTCGCCCCCGGGGCAGGGTCTGCATGTGGTATTGGGGTGTCTCTCGCTTCCCTGTCGCACACTGACCCCCGTGCCAGCTCTCACAACTGCAACTCCCGTCTGCCCTCTGTTGCCCCGGGGGGGTGGGGGGGGTCAGACCTCAGGGGATCAAGCTCTCGGGTCCTGTAGCCCAGGGCCCCCGGTATCACGAGTTTGCTTGTCACGCAGGCAGGCTCCTGTCAGCCACAGATGCTGGGGCTGTATTGTGGGGTCTGTAAATTGGGAGTGAGGGACCCCAGCAGGACGGGGGCTGCGGGTCGGGAGTGAGGGGCACTGGCAGGGCCTAGCTCACTCCCCCCTCCGCATGGCAGGTTCGTGTGTAAGAATAACGGGGTCCTCTTTGAGAACCAGCTGCTGCAGATCGGGGTGAAATCCGAGTTCCGGCAGAACCTGGGTGAGGCGGGGGCGCTGGCCAGATGGGAGTGTTGGGGGGTTATCGCCCTATGCCTTTCTGGGGTGGGGGAGGGGCTGTGCAGATTCCCTTCCCCCAGGCCAGGAGTGGGGGGAGACACTGGTGGGCGAGGGAGGTTTGTGAGGTGGGGGCTAGCAGGCCAGGTATGTGGTGTGAGGGGGAGGTTTTGGGGGTCTGCTCCCCACCACTGCTGTCCCAGGCTGGGGGTGGGGGTTGGGTGTAGACGTGGGGAGGCTGGGAGGGACTCTGGGGGGCTTCGGCTTAGGTGTGGGGGGGCCAGGAGGGGCTCTGGAGAGCTGTAGATGCGGGGCGGGGGGCTGGGAGGAGCACGGGGGGGGAGCCGGGAAAAGCTCTGGGGGGGGCTGATCCTCTCACTCGCTGCCGTTCCAGGCCGGATGTACTTGTTCTATGGGAACAAGACGTCAGTTCAGTTCCAGAGCTTCACCCCAACCGTCACCTACCCCGGCGAGCTGCAGAGCCATATCCTGCCGTGGGGCGGTGGGGGATCCAGGGGACCCGGGAGTGGGCTGAGGGGGATCCCAGCCTGTCCTTAGCGGGCGCACAGCTGAACATCCAGACGAAGGCCGTGGACCCGCTGGTGGAGGACGGCTGGGGAGTACCGGGGGAGAGGGCGGCCGGGGGGTACCAGGGGCGGGTGGCAGGGGAGATCTGGGGGCCTCGGCCCGTCCTTAGCGGGCGCACAGCTGAACATCCAGACGAAGGCCATGGACCCGCTGGTGGAGGGCGGCTGGGGGTACCGGGGGTGGAGGGTGATTGGGGGGTACTGGGGGGCTGGCACAGGGGGACCCGGGGGCCTCGGCCCGTCCTTAGCGGGCGCACAGCTGAATGTCCAGACCAAGGCCGTGGACCCGCTGGTGGAGGGCGGTGCCCAGGTGCAGCAGGTGCTGAACATTGAGTGTCTGAGCGACTTCACCCTCGCCCCCCTGCTCAACATCAAATTCAGGTAGCACCCGCCCCGCCCCGCTGGCGGGGGGGAATGGGGGGAGCTGGGGATGGGGTGTTCCTGGGGGAGGAGCCTGTGGTGGGGCGGAGCCCAGGGGAATGGCCCCTGGGGGCAGAGCCTGGGACAGGTGTATCTTAGGCTGGGGGAGGGGGGCGCTGGAGCGAGTCCCCAGGGGCTGGGTGTGCAGCAGGGGGCTGTCGGGGGAGGGGCTGCCCCCCTGATGGCTCCCCTCCCCCCAGGTACGGGGGTACCCTGCAGAACATCACCCTGAAGCTGCCAGTCACCCTGAACAAGTTCTTCCAGGCCACCGAGATGCTGTCGCAGGATTTCTTCCAGCGCTGGAAGCAGCTCAGCCAGTACGTGGTGGGGCGTGGCGGGGGGGCAGACAGACTGTGAGGGGACAGGCAAGGGGCAGCCAGATCGTGGGTGGGGGTGGATGACAGGCAGGGGACAGCCAGTCTGGGGGAGTGGCCTGTTCTGGGCGACGGGGCCCCCAGGGCATGGCTCCAGTAATTTTCAGCCCTGCACCGCCCCCCCCCCCCCCACGGCACCGGGAGGGGAGGCCTGTCACAGTAAGCCCATTGCGGGGAAGCCCGGAGGTTGAATCTCAGCCCCCACAGTGTCGGGTGTTGGGGGGATGCACCATATGACACCCTGAACACCACCACCCTCTGCAGGCCTCAGCAGGAAGCCCAGAAGATCTTCAAGGCAAATCACCCCATGGACTCCGAGGTGACCAAGGCCAAGGTGAGGGGCTGGGTGGGGTGGGGGTCAGCGGTTGGGGGGGGGGCTGGGAGCCAGGATGCCTGGGTTCGCTTTCTGGGAGGGGAGTGGGGGGCTAGTGGTTAGAGGCTGGGGCTCTGGGTGCCAGTCCTTGGTTCTCTCTGCGGCTGTGACTCTCTGGGGCGGGTGGCTGAGGAGCTGGGAGCCCTGGTGTGGGTCAGCAGCCCCCAGAAGAGCCCCTCGAGACCTCTCTATAAATCATATTGCCTTGATCTCAATCCAAGGCACACCCACATCTGGAACACTGCGTGCAGATGTGGTCGCCCCATCTCAAAAAAATCTGTTGGAATTGGAAAAAGTTCCGAAAAGAGAAACAAAAATGATGAGGGGTCTGGATCGGCTTCCGTACGTGGAGAGATTAATAAGACGGGGACTTTCCAGCTTGGAAAAGAGACACCTAAGGGGGGATACGATCCGAGGTCTATAAAATCATGACTGGTGGGGAGAAAGCAAATCAGGGAGTGTTGTTTATTCCTTCTCGCAACACACAAACTAGGGGTCACCCCATGAAATGAACAGACAGCAGGTTTAAAGCAAACAAAAGGAAGTATTTCTTCGCGCAGTCAACCTGTGGAACTCCTTGCCAGAGGATGTTGTGAAGGCCAAGACTATAACAGGGTTCAAAAAACAACTAGATAAATTCCTGGAGGATAGGCCCATCGATGCCTATTAGCCAGGATGGGCAGGGATGGTGCCCCTAGCCTCTGTTTGCCAGGAGCTGGGGATGGGCGACGGGATGGATCACTCAATGAGCCCCTGTTCTGTTCGTTCCCTCTGGGGTGCCTGGCCTTGGCCGCTGGCGGCAGACAGGACGCTGGGCTGGATGGACCTTTGGTCCGACCCAGTCTGGCAGTTCTGATGTTCCCCACCCCTGGCGTCTCCCCAGCTCCTGGGCTTCGGCTGTGCCCTGCTGGACAAGGTGGACCCCAACCCTGATAACTACGTGGGGGCCGGCATCATCCAGACCAAGTCGCTGCAGGTCGGCTGCCTCCTGCGGCTGGAGCCCAACGCCCAGGCCCAGGTGAGGGGGCCCGGACGCTTGGGTCCGGGCTGGCGGGTAGAGCAGGGAGGGGAGGAACTGGCAACCAGGATGCCAGGGTTCTATTCTGGCTTAGGGAGGAGAGTGGGGGCTAGTGGGTTGGGGCTGTGTTGCAGATTTGGGTTTTGGAGAGGGCTGTCCAAGTGATTACAAAAATTAATCACGCTGTTAAGAATAGAATCCCCTTTATTGAAATATTTTTGGATGTTTTCTACATTTTCAAATATATTGATTTCAGTTACAACTCAGAATACAAAGTGTACAGTGATCCCTTTATATTTGTTTGACAAGCATTTGCACTGTAAAAAAACAAAAGAAATATTTTTCAGTTCACCTCAGACAAGTTCTGTAGTGCAATCTCTTTGTCGTGAAAGTGCAACTTACAAATTACGTAAAAAAAAAACCTGCATTCAAAAATAAAACAATGTCGAACTGCAGAGCCTAAAAGTCCACTCAGTCCTACTTCTTGGTCCACCAATTGCTCAGAAAAACAAGGTTGGTTACATTTATAGGAGATAATGGTGCCCGCTTCTTATTTACAGAGTCATGTGAAAGTGAGAACAGGCGTTCGCATGGCACTTGTAGCCAGCACTGCAAGATATTTACGTGCCAGATGTGCTAAAGATTCATATGTCTCTTCAGGCTTCAACCACTGCACCAGGGGACCTGTGTCCATACTGATGACGGGTTCTGCTCGATAACGATCCAGAGCAGAGCGGACTGACGCATGTTCATTTTCATTGTCTGAGTCCAATGCCACCGGCAGAAGGTTGATTTTCTTTTTTGGTGGGTTCGGGTTCTGTAGTTTCCACATCGGAGTGTTGCTCTTTTAAGACTTCTGAAAGCACGCTCCACGCCCTGTCCTGATCAGATTTTGGACGTCACTTCAGATTCTTAAACCTTGGGTCCAGTGCTGTAACGATCTTTAGAAATCTCACATTGCGGACGCCTTTGCGTTCGGCAACCCTGCAGTGAAAATGTTCTTAAAACGAACATGTGCTAGGTCATCATCCGAGACTGAAATGGCAGAATGCGGGTAAAACAGAGCAGGGGACGAACAATTCTCCCCCAAGTTGTTTGGTCACAAATTTAATTCACGCATTATTTTTTTTAATGAGCAGCATCAGCATGGAAGCGTGTCCTGTGAGATGGTGGCCGAAGCATGAGAATGTTTAGCCTATCTGGGCACGTAAATAACTTGCAGTGCTACAACGGTGCCATGCAAACGCCGGTTCTCACTTTCAGGTGACACTATAAATAAGACGCAGGCAGCATCACCTCCTGTAAATGTAACGCACCTTGTCTGAGCGATTGGCTGACCAAGCAGTAGGACTGAGTGGACTTGTAGGCTCTGAAGTTTGACATTGTTTTGTTTTTGAGTGTGGTTATGTAACCAAAAAAATCTACATCTGTAAATTGCACTTTCACGACAGGGATTGCACCACAGTACCTGTATGAGGAACTGGAAAGTACTATTTCTTTATCATTTTTACAGTGCAAATATTTGTAATCAAAAATAATACACACTTAGATTTCATTTACAACCCAGAATACAATATATATGGAAATGTAGAAAAACATCCAAAATCTTTACTCCATTTCCATTGGTGGTCTAGTGTTTACTGGTGCGATTAAAACCGCGATGAATGGCGATTAATTTTTAAAGCTGCGATTAATTTTTTGTGAGTTAATCACCTGAGTTAACTGTGATTAATTGACAGCCCTAGTTTTGGGGTGTGGGGCTGTAGTATAGGGTGGGGGGTTATAGGAGAGGTTTGGGGGGCTGTAGGGAAGTTTGGGGGTCTTGGGGGGCTGTTAAGAGTGGTTTTGGGGGACTGAGGGGAGGTTCGGAGGGCTGTTGTGGGAGCAGTTTGGGGGGCTGAGGCTGGGGGGCTGAAGGAAAGTTCAGGGGCGATTGGGGGCTGCGAGGCAGAGGCTGAGGATGGTGAGGGGCGATTGGGGGTACCGCCTGACGCTCCTCTCCCCCAGATGTACCGCCTGACGCTGCGCACCACCGGGAGCCCGTCTCGCGGCATCTCTGCGGGCTGCTGGCTGAGCAGTTCTGAGCCTGGGGCTGCAGCCGGCTCTGGGGGGTGTCTGCATCGAGCCCCTGCCCCATCCTGTCGTCGTGGTGGTAACCGTGTTTTCATCGCCTGGCCCGTGGGGGCCCAGTGCTTCGGATGGACCAAGGGGGGGCCCCCCCAGGCGAGGGCCTTTCGTTCCCCCAGGAGGGCCCTGCGGGAGCTGCCTTTTTGGGGGGGAAGCTCAAGCCCCTGATCCTGGGTTAGTCGGGTCACCCCCATTCTCTGGGCCTTGGGGGGCTGGAGTGTTCTGTTTACTCTAAGCCCCCCCCTTGTGAGCTCCAGACCCCCTAAAATCCCCCCCACCTGCACAAAGAGGGAGGGAAGGGGAGGGAACTCAAAGGGGGGGAGCTGGGCTGCCCCACCCTGGCAGCTCAGAGCAGCTGGGGGGGCTGCAAATGATTTTCTCTCCCCCCCCCAGCCCTGACCCCCTCAACCTGGGGCTGGACCATGGGTGGGGGGAGGGGAGGGGGCTGCCTCCCCCAAGGGAAGATGTTACATGAGGGGGGGCTGCATCTCCTGCCTCTTCCCCCCGTGGGACCCAGCCCTTTTTTGGCCTGAATCCCACCTGGGGGGGCAGCGGTTTGGAGGACCATGTGACTTGCCGTTCTAGGTGTTTCTAGCGTCCCGTTGTCTGCGGAACTGAGCGCGGTATCGATCTCCATGTGACTGTAATAAACGGGGGGGTCACCCCCCCATGCCACCTCGGCCTCCTCCTGTGCTGCTGGGGGGCCGGGGACGCTGGGGTGGAGACGGGGGGGCTGAGGACATGGGGACCCTTCACTGGGATGGAGGAGGGAGGCCGGGGACACGGGGACCCCTTTCCTGGGCGGAGATGGGACCCCTCTTGGGCGGGGCATGGGGCTGGGTATACAGGGACCCCTTGGCCAGTTGGGGTGGAGTGGGGGCTGGGGAAGGAGAAAGCAGGTGCCAGGGAGGAGCAGCCTCTTCCTCGTCAGGGTGTGGAGGTAAGTCTCCTCTGCCCGCGTAGGGGGCTGGGCTCTCCCGTGAGACCCCCATCTGCCCGCCACTGAGGAACAGGAGGAGCCAAGCCCCTGGGGTGGCACGGTTATTTCATCCAGCAGCCTCCAGGCAGAGCAAGTGACAACCCAGGGGTGACGCGTGGGTTTTGTTTTTTTGGGGGGGGGGGGGAGTACTTTGTATGCACATGGTGTGTGCCTTGGTTTCCCCAGGTGCTGCATGATTGATTAAGGGGTGGGGACAAGATGTCATGAGGCTTCCTGTCCATTTCCTGAGGGCAGATCTCATCCAGCTTCTACAAATCCTCTAGCGCAGGGCCCACGTACCCCGCTTGTGGGGTTATTCCCCCAGCAGGGTGGGGCCTTTCGTGCACCCCAAAAGCTTCAGGGCTCAGTTCACACTTGAGCAGCAAAGCTCGGAAGTGAGGAGGGGGTGAGACAGTGGAACCGTCCACACAGTCAACCTGCTTCAAATCACAAACCTCCCAGGCGCTGAGGAAGACGTCTACACGCACCCACCCACATAAAGTGGGGCACCACTCTGGAGTCCTGTTCCCTGCAGTGCGGAGTCTCCCCGCTTACCCCAAGGGGGACCTCCTGGCTCTCCAGTCCATGCTTCTGCTGGGCCACCCAGTCCTCTCCTTCCCTCTGACAGTCCTCCAGCGCCGGTAGCCTCAGCCTGCCTGCTGCTGGACAGGAAAACGGGGTCTCGGGGATGCCCTGCTGCTGCTCCCAGCCCCTTTTGTAGCCCCAGTGGGGTCCGGAACCTGCCTCCTCGGCTGATCACCCTTCTCTGGCCGTGCCTTGGTGAGTTCCCTTGAGTGACAATCCCACAGCTGACGCCACCCGTCGCAGGCTCAGTGCTCTTGACCAGCTCTGAATCGGTCCCTCTTCAGTGTGGACATGCTCTCGCTGGGGTAAGCCTCCTGGGATTAACTGCAGAGCCTTGCACCCCCCTGCTTACAGCAGGAGCGCCCCAAAAGGGGAGCAGCACCCCCACCCCCCAGTCTGTAGCGCCTCTCAACCAGCGTGGCTGGAACGTAGTGTGGAAAATCCTTTGGTAGCACCGAAAGCAGGAAGTTACAGCCAAGTCCAGCTGGGTGAGCCCAGGGTGCCTCTCCCCTGCCCCAGCCGGACCCCAGGCCCGAACCGTCTCACCAGCAGACCCCAGCCGACACGCACTCTCCCCCCCCCCCACACACACACCTGGCCCCTTCTCAGTTGGGGACCAAACTGGGTCCCCTGGTCGCCCCTCCTGACTTGCTCTTTGCTCTGTAGCTGGTCAAAGCGCCGGGCGTCCTGCAGAGGGCCAGGGTCGTCCGTTGCAAGGACACAGATCACCGGGGCCAGGCCCCACCTGGGTATCTGGATTCTTCTGCAAATAAAACACCTCTTCCCCTTCCCTCATTACTCAGGTAGATAGGGGAAACTGAGGCACACACCCGCCTACGGGGGGATATGATAGCAGTGTGGACCAAGGGACTCAGGAAGTGTTATTTACTCCTCATAACCCAAGACTCACCCAATGAAATTATTAGGCAGCAGGCTGAAAACAAACCAAAGGAAGTATTTCATCACCCAACCTGTGGAACTCCTTGCCAGAGGACGTTGTGAGGCTTAGACTAGAACAGGGTTCAGAAAAGAACTAGGTAAGTCCCTGGAAGATAGGCCCATGGATGGCTACTAGCCAGGCTGGGGCAGGGATGGTGGCCCTAACCTGTGTTTGCCAGGCACCGGGGATGGGTGACGCGATTGTCGAGTGATCCACCCTTGTTCTGTTCATGCCCTCTGGGGCACCTGGCCGCTGTTGGCAGGACACAGGGGTGGATGGGCCACTGGTCGGACCCAGTCTTTTGCACGCATGATAATCCTACAAAACAGCCTGAAGAAACCCCCCTTCGTCCCCCAGGCGTCCGGGCCAGCGTCTCAGAGGGCGGTGTCCCCGGTGAGGCGCTGCAGGGTGCGGGTGGCCAGGGGCCGCAGGGCGAAGGTGGGCACGTGGGGCGCCAGGAGCAGGAACAGCTGGTGCTGGGGGGCGTGGATGGCGTAGGCCTTGTGTGTGGCGCTCACCACGTAGCAGTGCCGGGCACAGTGTGGGAAGCTGGCCTGGAAAGGCTCCTGTGGGGGGGCTGCCAGACATGGGGGAGGTTAGGGTGGGGGGAGGCCCCAGGTGGGTTTGAGACCCCTCTGCCCTGGGGTCTCTGCCATTCCTCACCCCCTGGGCTTTCCCCCTCCCTCCCACTCCCCTCCCCACTCACCTGGGTTGCCCTCCCAGGGGAAGTAGCAGGCGGTGACCAGGGCGTAGAAGTGGCGCAGGGCGTGGGCGCGGCACCTGGGGGACAGGCCTGTGGGGAGGAGGGAAGACACTGAGATAGGGGGCTGGACCTCCCCCTGCCTGGCCCCTGGGAGGGCGTGTACCCACTCTCCAGATGCACTGGGGATGCCAGGCAGGGGGGCAGGACCTACCCGCCCCAGACTAGCTTTGGGGGCAGGGACTTACCCTCCCACTTAGCTGGGTTGGGGGGCAGGGACCTACCCTCTCCCACAGGCTGGGTTGGGGGGCAGGACATACCCTCCCCCGGACTGGGTTGGGGGGCAGGACATACCCTCCCCCCCTGATCCTGGGGGCTGCACTGAACTCTGGCTGCTTCTCTGCTCCCGATGGATCAACAGGAACCTGAGAGAAAAGAGGAACAGGGGGGGCTGGGGGCTCCACTGTCCAGGCCCTTCTGGGGCTCCCAGGCTGCAGCCCCCCACAGCACCCCTGGCCATCCCACCTCCCCCACCAGCACCACCTGCCCTAGGTCCCTCCGGTGTGCCCTGTCCCCCCCCCCCCCAGCACTCCCCCTAGTCCCCAGGGCACTCACGCCAGGACTCCAGGGGGTAGCGTGGTGCCGTGGGGCAGGCCGTGGGGCTGGGGGCTCACACACGCCTGCAGTGGCTCCAGCAGTGGCTTCCAGAACCGTGGCACCAGCTGGGGGCACAGGGGAGAAGGGGTTAAACGTGCTGGGGACCCCCTGCCGGGGGGGGGCCAGCCCCACTCCCCTTTAGGGGGCACAGGATGCCACCTGCCCCCCCACACCCACCTCGGTCTCCACGGTGTGCAGGGCAGGGCTGGGCCCGCAGATCAGGCAGGCCTCAGGCCGGGCAGCAGCTGGCAGGTGAGGAGCCGGTGGGGAACCTGGGGGCGCAGTGTCAGACAGAAACCCCTGGGGCCCCAGCCCAGCCTGCCCCCTTGACAGCCCCCCATCATCCAAACCTCTACCCCTGCTGACCAGCTCCCCGGCATCCAAACCTCTCCCCTGTCCCTGTCAGCCCCCCAGCCATCCCCCCATGACACCTCAATCCTTCCTCCCCCCCCCCCGCCCACGCACTCACCGTGGGGCTGCCATGGGGCAGGTAGATGGGGTAATCCCGCGCCGCGTGGGGGGGCAGTGAGCCCACCAGCCAGCTCAGCAGCAGCAGCTCCTGGGGGGCCAGCTGCCACCAGGGCTCCGTGGCCAGCGCGAGCCGGCCCCCAGCCACCAGGCAGCCAAAGCGGCTCTCGGCCGCGCCCGCGAAGGCTTCCAGGCACTCCTGGCGCACGGGGAGAAAAGGGCGGAGGGTGTCGGGGGTTGGCCCTTCCCCAGGACCCACCCACCGCCAGCTGGGGACCAGGCACTCCCCCCAGGGTGGGGTGACCCCCCCCCAATCCCAATACCCCTGTTCCCCATAGCTCTCAACCCCAAGAACCTGGGGGCAGAACCCGCCCCCATGAGATCCCTCCAGGGTTCCCCCTACCCAGAGACCCCCAGGGCTGTACGGCTCCCTTGCCTACCCCACAGAGTTCCCCCTACCCAGGGCAGGGGATGGTTGCAGGGGTCCCCAGAGGGTCTCTATTCCCAGGTTTGCTGGGGGGGGCTCTCACCTGCAGGACGGCGCCGTGGGGCACAGGGACACACTCCACACACTGCGTCAGGTCCCCGCTCCGCTCCAGGGGCGCCAGGAAGCTGTCGATCAGCTTGTAGCAGGCCTGGGGTGGGGGGTTGGGAGGGGCTGGTGAGCCTGGGAGCAGCCAGGCGGGGTGGGGGCTGCAGGGTTCAGCCCCCTCCCCTCCCCAACTGCTGCGTGTGAGCCCCACGGCTTCCGTCTGGCCCCAGATACGGGGACAGGATGTTACACCATGGGCTAGGACTGTTACCCCACAACACAGCCCACTCCCACGCCCTATGGAGCCCAGGCTGGTGGGCAGCCCAGCCCCCACCCGCCCCCAGGGCCCAGGCTTGCAGGGTCCCAGTCTCCGCCCCGCAGGGCCCAGTCTCCTGTCTCCCCGCAGAGCCCAGGCTCGGGGGGGTCCCAGTCTCCCCCACATGGGGCCCAGGCTCTGGGGGACCCAGTCTCCCCCTCCCCCAGGGCCCAGGCTTGGGGGGGACCCCAATCCCCCCACTCACCCTCAGGTCCTTTTTGAGGCGTTCAATGTTGCGGACGTTCACCAGCTCCTCCAAGCCCAGGATTAGCACCTGGAATGATTCCCCAGGCTGGTCAGTTGCCCCCCGCTGCACAGACTGGGCAGAGAGCCAGGGGAGGGGGAGCATCTGGGGCAATTCCTGGCCCCCGCATCCTGCTGTTCTTTAACCAGTTTGCCCGGCACTGGAGTCAGGCTCGCCGGCCTGGAATTGCTGGGATCGCCCCTGGAGCCTTTTTTAAAAATCGGGAGCACATGAGCTGCCCTCCAGCCGCCTGGTCCGGAGGCTGAGGTAAGCGACAGGAGACGCCCTGCAGCGAGTAGTACTGCAGAGTCCTATCCGAGTTCCTGCCGAACCCTCGGGTGATTCCCAGCCGGGCCGAGGGACCTATTCCTGGTTCATTTACCACTTTGTTCCCAAACCTCCTCTCCCGACGCCGCAGTCTGGGGCAGATCTGTCACCCAAAAACCATGGCTCGGGTTTGGGAATCTCCCTCCCATCCCCTGCAGCGAAGACCGACTAGCAAAGAATTCATCTGGCTTCTCCGCGACGGCCTTGTCTTCCTTGAGTGCTCCCTTAGCACCTCGATCGGCCAGGGGCCCCGCTCGTTTGGCTGGCATCCTGCTCCAGGAGCATTTCACAGTCCCCTGGGGGGGGCACAGGCAGGGCTGGGGGTTCGGGGGGGGCAGGGGCTCACCATAGCGCTGAAGGCATTGTCCAGCAGGCGCCCCAGGGCGAAGTCGCTGGCTCCTTCCTCCGACGACAGGACGATCAGGGTGATGCTGGAAAGGTTGGGGTGATGCTGCGGCTCATGGGGGGGGGCAGCTGCTCCCCAGTCCACCCCCCTGCCTTAGGGGCAACCAATCCCCAGCCCCCCCCCCCCCAAGGGCCAGCATCTCCTGCTCTGGGGCCCTCAGCTCCCAGCCTGCCCCCTCCAGCCCGCTGCCCCCTGACCTGTTGTGGAAAACCCTCCACACCACATGGGTGTTGGTGGTGCAGGCTGCCGTCAGCAGGACGTCCAGGTTCGCCCCGAACATGTGCACCCCATTCAGGGAGCCGATCACCGGGAACGGCAGCTGGGGAGAGAAAGGGGGAGAGGGGGAGCGTCACTCAAAGGGAATGGGCCGGAGAGCCAGGACGCCTGGGTTCTCTCCCCGGCTCTGGGAGGGGAGAGGGGTCTAGTGGTTAGAGCGGGGGGGGGGCTGGGAGCCAGGACGCCTGGGTTCTCTCCCTGGCGTGATTGGCTCTGAGAGGTAATTACCATTTGGGAGTGGGGATGTTTCTAGGGAAACACAGCTCTTCCCCCCGAACCTAATCTCGTTCCTTCCTATAACCCCCCTCCGCACCCCCCCACACACACTCTAGGGTTAGGGGGCACCAGCCCCACAGGGCGGGGGAGGGTCAGGGGCCTCACCTGGTGCTTGGAGGCAGCCCCCATGCTGCGGCAGAACAGGGGGACCCCGCTGCTGGCTGTGAGGCAGAGCAGGGTGACGGAGCCCCCCTCCTCCCCCATGACCCCCCAGTGCGCCCAGCCCTGGCTACCCACTCAACTCTGGCGGGTGCCCCGCCCCCTCACAGGCCCCGCCCCTTCTCTTGCCGGGCCCCGCCCCCTCCGCAGGCCCCGCCCCCTCAAGCCCCCCCCTTCGTAGGCTCCACCCTCCCCAGTCCCCCCACTCACAGACCCCGCCCCCTGCCGGCACCTCCTGCTCAAGCCCCGCCTCTGCCCCGCCCTAGGCCCCGCCCCTCCCCCTTCCTGGGCCCCGCGTCCCGGCCCCGCCCCTCCCCGCTCAGGCCCCGCACGCGCCGCTCCCCAGCGCGCCCCGGCTCCGGCTCAGCCCCGGGCCGCGGCCATCTTGGAGCCCGGTGGCTGCCGGGAGCGATGACGCTGTTACCATGGTGACGGCGGGGCGGGCGGGACCGGGGCGGAGCAGAAGGAGCAACTTCCGGTGGGGGTGGGGCCAGGCCGGAAGTGGCGGGAGGAGGAGGTGAGGGGTGAGGGGCGCTGGGCGCGAGGCCGCGGGGGCAGCGAGAGAGAGGAGGGGGCAGGCGGGAGTCGGGAGGGGGGATGGGGCGGTTGAGGAGGGGCAGGGGAAAGGGGGGTTGGGGAGGGGTGGGGCGGTTGAGGGGGTCGGTTGAGGAGGAGGATTCGGGAGGGGCGGGGATGGGGGGGTTCGGGAGGGGGGGGGATGGGGCGGTTGAGGAGGAGGAGGAGGAGGAGGAGGAGGAGGGTTTGGGAGGGGCGGGGGAAAGGGGGAAGGGCGGGGGAAAGGGGGGAGGGGGGGTTGGGGGGAGAGGGGATGGGGATGAGGGGGATTCGGGGCACCGAAGGGTACGTACCCCGCTCCCCCTGAGAGCGTCTCCCCCCCTCCAGCGGCCGGCGGGGCTCGGGGCGCCCGGCGGGGCGATGGTGGTGCCGGGGCTGGAGCTGCCCGCGCAGGCCGTGGCCGGGATGGTGGCCGACGTGGTGTTCGTCATCGAGGGCACGGCCAACCTGGGGCCCTACTTCGAGTCGCTGCGCAAGCATTACCTGCTGCCCGCCATCGAGTGCGTCCCGCGCGCCCCCCTCCCCCCCCATCCCCGGCCAGCCCCAGCCTGTGTCCCCGGCCACCTGGCCCCCGCGTGTCCCAGTCTCCCCCCCAGCCCGCCTCTCACATCTCCCCAGGCCTTTGCTGGGGGGAACCTGCCCCGTATCCCCCCCGCCACCACGGGCAGGCTTTGCCCTGCCCTCAACCCCGTATCCTCCCAGCCCATTGTCCCCTCCTCAGTGGACAGCCTGCATTGTGGCCCCAATCTCCCAAGCACGTACTCCCAAGCCCTCCCCATGAGCAGCCTCCACCCCAAGCAGCTAGTCCTTCTGCGCCCCCCCCCCCCAGCCCCACTCCCACCTTGGATGGGAGGCTCCAAGGGAAGTGGGGGGGACGACTCCGCTCTGTGCCGCCCAAGTGCAGGGCGAGCAGGCTTGGCATCCCCTCAAGATCTGATGGGCGCATTCTACTTGTGTTCCCCCAGGTACTTCAATGGCGGCCCCCCAGCTGAGACAGACTTCGGGGGAGACGTGAGTGGGCGGCCTGATGAACTTTGGGGGAAGGCCCCCAATCTCACCCCATCCACCCCCTGTACAGCATAGTTTCTGGGGCTGTGGGGCACCCCTCCATCTCCCGCACAGGAAGTGGGATTTTGGGGGGGCTGGGCAGGACTGGGAGGGCACCCCTCATTGTACCCCCATCCCCTTGCGGGTGCTAGAGTTTGGGGGGTGAGGCTGGACTGGTTTATGGGTCGCCCCCCATCTCACCCCAGGCTCCCTGCTGGTCACTGGGTTTGCGGGGGGCTGGGCAGGTTTGTGGGGCTTCCCTTGAGCACCCCTGGTCCCTCTGTGGGCAGTGCGCGTGGGGGGTGTCAGGGCACTCCTGGATCTCACCCTGCTCTCCCTGGCAGTATGGCGGCACCCAGTACAGCCTGGTGGTGTTCAACACTGTGGACTGCGCCCCGGAGTCCTATGTGCAGTGCCACGCCCCCACCAGCAGCGCCTACGAGTTCGTCACCTGGCTGGACAGCATCCAGTGAGTGGGGCTGTGGGGGGGGGGGAGGGGCGGGCTGCGGGGACAGGCAGATCTTCCTGGGGGGAGACCCCCTTCCCCAACTTTCAGTCCTGGGAAGTGCCATGCTGCTCACGGGGAAATGTCTTCTTAGACAGATACAAGCCAGGACTCTTGGGTTCTCTCCCTGGTCCTGCGAGGGGAGTGGGTTCCTGTGGGTCAGAGCAGTGGGGGCTGGGAGCCCGGACTCCTGGGTCCCATCCCTCGCTCCATGAAGGCGGTGTCTTGGGGGCCTCACTCCGCTCCATGTCCCTCCCGTGCAGGTTTGTGGGGGGCGGCGGCGAGAGCTGCAGCCTTATCGCCGAGGGGCTCAGCACAGCCCTGCAGCTCTTCGATGACTTCAAGAAGATGAGGGAGCAGATGTGAGTGCGGGGGCTGGGGCGGGAGCCGGGATGGTGGACGGTGGGTGTCCCAGCAGGGCGGGGGGGTCAGGCGCTTGGTGGGCTGCGTTCCCCAGCTCCCACCATGCTGTGCTGCAGCTGTGTCCCAGGGCCAAAGCGTGGCATGCTGGGAAATGGAGGCTCCATAGCATCGCCCGCACCCCGTCTGTCTCTCCCCTTTCCCCCCGCCCCAGAGGCCAGACCCACAAGGTGTGCATCCTGATTTGCAACTCACCCCCCTACCTGCTGCCTGCCGTGGAGAGCACCACCTACTCCGGCTACACCACCGAGAACCTGGTGCAGAAGATCGGAGAGGTGAGGGGGGGGTGGGGTCTAGTGGTTAGAGCCGGGGAGGGTGGGAGCCAGGACTCCTGGGTTCTCTCCCCACTTCTGGGAGGAGAGCGGGGTCTAGTGCTTAGATCAGGGGGTGCTGAAAGCCAGGACTCCTAGGTTCTCTCCCGGCTCTGGGAGGGGAGTGGGCTAGTGGTTAGAGCGGGGGGGGGGTATGGGAGCTAGGACTCCTGGGTTCTCTCCTGGCTTGGGGGGGGGGGGGTCTAGTAGTTACAGCATGTGGGGGAGGGGTGTCTGGGACCCAGGACGCCTGGGTTCTCTCCCCATTCCTCGGCCTCCACTCACCCCTGTCCCTCCCCTCCCCAGCGCGGGATCCACTTCTCCATCGTGTCCCCCCGCAAGCTGCCGGCGCTGCGTGTGCTCTTCGACAAGGCCACGCCCGGCGGGATGCTGGAGGCCCAGCCCAAAGACTTCAGCCAGGATCCCCGGCACATGATCCTCATCCGCGGCATGGTGCTGCCGGGTAAGGCGGAGGGGGGGCTATCGAGGGGGGCTGGCGCCTTCGCTGCCCACACTCTGCCGGGGGAGGTCAGCGGGACCCTTCCCTGCAGGTGGCACTGGGGGGCAGAGGAGATGGCCTGGGGAACACAGAGCAGCTACGCCGGGCCCGGCCAACGCTGCCGCGGAGCTGTCGACATAACGCCCGGGCGGGAGGGGGCAGAGAAGAGCCGCGAGGCCGACGAAAGGGGCAGACTCCAGGAGCCTCAGCGAGGAACGTGGGCCGAGAGGGTCTGACCCAACGAATGGCAGCCCTGCGCGGGCAGCCGGCATTTCCCAAGGGGCTTGCCAGCGGGCAGAGGAGGGGTGCCCGGGGGCCTGGGGCTGGGCGGTGCCCCAGGAATGAACACATGGCAGCCCCTCGGGCGGAGGCCACGATCGCACCTGTCTTGGCTGGAAACTAGGAATCTGTAGGGCTCCAAAGGTCACACTGGGGTTATCCCGTCCCAGCAGGGGATCGGAGGTCATGCCGGGGTCGCCCCTCCCTGGCGGGAGGTCGGAGGTCATGCCGGGGTCGCCCCTCCCTGGCGGGAGGTCGGAGGACATGCCGGGGGCCATCTCTTCCTGTGGGAGCAGCACAGGTCATGCTGGGGTCACCCCACATACCAGGGGGTCAGAGGCCATTCTGGGGTCACCCCCTCCTGACAAGGGGTCAGAGGGCATGCTGGGGTTGCCTCCTTCTGGCAGGGAGTCAGAGTTCTGGTTGAGTCCCACCCAGGGCCTGGGGTGCATTGTGGGGTCCGGCCTGTCCTGCCTGCTGACCTGTCTCCCATCCCCCAGTAGGTGGCAGCGCAGCCTCTGGCCCCATCCAGCCCAAACAGGTGGTCCCCCCACCACAGCTCCCCACTGCGCCCCCGCAGCACCCGCCGGCCCCGCAGCAGCCCCTGCCGCCCGTCTCCCAGCCCTACCAGGTACGTCCCGCCGGGGGGGGGGGTGTCCCAGCCCCGCCTCCCAGCCCTGCCAGGGACGTCTCCCAGGGGGGGGTCCCAGCCCCGCCGCCTGCCTCCCAGCCCTACCAGGTGTCGTCCTGCCAGGGGGGTCCCAGCCCCGCCTCCCAGCCCTGCCAGGGACGTCTCCCGGGGGGGGTGTCTCAGCCCCGCCGCCTGCCTCCCAGCCCTACCAGGTACGTCCCGCTGGCGGGGGGGTTCCCAGCCCCGCCTCCCAGCCCTGCCAGGGACGTCTCCCTGGGGGGTCCCAGCCCCGCCTCCCAGCTCTGCCACGGACGTCTCCCGGGGCGGGGGTCCCAGCCCCGCCGCCCGCCTCCCAGCCCTACCAGGTATGTCCCGCCGGGGGGGGTCCCAGCCCCGCCTCCCAGCCCTGCCAGGTACGTCCCCGCCCGGCTCACCCTCACTTCACCCCACAGGCCCCCCCGCCTGGCTCCCTCAACGCCGCCCAGGCTGCCGCGCAGTCTGCCGTGGAGGCCGCCAAGCACCAGAAAGCCAGCCTGGCCGCGCGCTGTGAGTGGGGGGGGGGGCAGAGGGAGGCTGAGGGGGAGATGGGGAGGTCTCACCATGGAGTGGGAGGTTGTGGAGTAGGTTCTTTGGGGGTGAGGTCTCAAGGTAGGGCTTGGGGGTTTCAGGGCGGGGGGAGGGCTCTCGGGAGGGCCTGGGGTGAGGGGGAGGGGCTGGGGGGGTGGGATCCTGACTGCTTTCCTCCTTCCCACCTCCCTGCAGTCCCCCCCTTGAACCCCTTGCAGACGCCCTTCAGCCAGGCTCCCACGCAGCCGCTCCCCACCGGCTCTGTTCCGGCCTTGGCCCCCAAGCTGCCGCCCTCCTCCCAACCCAGCCTGGTCTCCACCGTCACCACCGGCTCCAGCCTGCTGAACCAGCCGCCCAGCCAGCCCCCGCCACAGCCCGGGGCCCCAGCCATGGTACGTACGGCCCCGTGGGGCCTCTGTGAACTCTCCTCGGCGTATAAAACGGTCTTCTGAGCCCCAAAGGCCCAGCCATGCTACCAGGTCTATATTAGTTTGGATCTGACTATGACGGGTCCCCCCCCCCGGGGCGCCACCTGGAACTGGGTTACCACTGAACCCCACCCCGACCCACCAGCCTGGGCTGCAAAGCCCTCCAAGCCAGCACTTTCCCACGCATTCACACAGGTAGGCTGCAGACGCTTCAGCCACCAGTTCTTCTTCCAGTGCTTGCTCATGTCCATGGTGTGCGTGCACTCGCCACAGGCCCCGGAGCCAGCAGTTTGTCCCTCAGCAGTTACCATAGGGGTGCGGCAGTGGCGCCCCCGTGGCACGGTATAAGGGGCGCCACCGGCTCCCGCCACCCTCCCTTCCTCCTTGCCGGAAACTCCGACAGCGGGGAAGGAGGACGGGTCGTGGAATGGGCGTGAGCACCGCATCTCGAAGAACACCCGTGAGGGAGCCGGTGGCGGACTTCTTTCCAGCCTGGGGCCCCAGGGCAGGACCGATATGACAGATACTCGCGTCCTGCAGAGCGAGACTTTTCGAACGATACCTCACCAGACAGACTTGGCGCAAAACATCCCCTCATTCCATGCCCGTGGTGGATAAGGGCTGCCAGGGCGTCACCCCCAAAAGACCCCGCTGCCAGCCCACCCTTTAGGATGTAACCCTAAAGGTTTTATTAGAAAAGAAAGAAGAGAGGAGTTAATGGTCAAAGCGTTCCGATGCGTATGCCTGGTGTCACGGAGTGTGGGGGAGTCAGGGCCCTGCATCCCCCACTTCCTGCTATTCACCGGGACCCAACACCTCCAGTTGGCACCTTGCAGGGGGGAAGGGCCCAGGCCACCAGGAAACGGGGCATCGGCCATTCTGGGTGCAGACACCATCACGCTGGCCCTCTTGGGCTCTGCAACAATCACACCCCCTTACCCCGCTCCTGGATACTTAAGAATGGCATAGGGGAAACTGAGGCACCCACCCACTATTCAGAGAAAACATTAAGAACATGCCCACTTCATGACATGTGGCTTCAGAGTTCGTCTAGCAGGTTCTTAGCCGTGTCTGGGAGTTTGCCAGCTTGTTGAGTCCTTCTGGGACACGGCTGAGGCTTGGCTGGGCTGGTCAGTCCGCTCCAGAGGTGAGACACAGGATCGAAGACAAAATGGAGAAGATGCAGCTGCCTTTTGATATCCTTTGCCACGTGGCTTGTGCTTCCTCTGTCCCAAACGAAAGCTTCACGGCACGTGGCCTGGGAGAGTCGCCTGCGCCCGGGCTTGTCCCGGCACGGCCTCCTGACTCCTGGGCGTAGCCCCAGGCTTCTCTCAATGGGTTCATTGTGTGGCTGGTGGGGTGGCGCCAAGGCCAGTCTGTCTGGGGGGTGTCTCAGTCACCGTACGGTGAGTGTATCGTATTCAGCAGCTCAGCCCTTTCCCACCGATACCTCCCACGGCATAGCTAGGGCGAGATCGATAGCCACAATATTCTCAACGGTCAGCCAGATTCCTTACAACCTCACACCTGTCTCCTCCGGGGGGCGCTGGGTCCCACCCAGCCCCAGGGCGAGACTGGCTGGCTCAGGGGGGCAGGGAATGGGGCATGGGGCCTTTCCCCTCTAGGGGGTGCTGGCTCCAGGGCAGGGGACTGGCTGTCTCTAGGGGGCAGGCACCTGGGCCAGGTCTGACCATGCTCTCCCTCCCCTAGCCTAGCAGTGTGGCCCCCAGCAGTGTGAGCGTGGCCCCGCCAGCGGCCCCCCAGCTGGGGGCGGCCCAGCTGCCCGGGGCCCAGCAGTCGGTCACCAACAAGGTGCTGGCCTGGAACGGTGTGCTGGAGTGGCAGGAGGTGAGAGCCCGCCCCTGGGGAGGTTGGGGGGAGCTGTGACCCAGCCCCTCTGACCCCCCGCTTCCCCCCAATATCTACAGAAGCCCAAACCGGCCTCAGTGGACTCCAGCACCAAACTGACCCGGTCGCTGCCCTGCCAGGTGTACGTCAATCCTGGGGAGAACCTGTGAGTGCTTGGGGGGGGAGGTGTCTGTGCCTGGGGGAGGCTGGAGGGGGGAGGGCGGGGTACAGCTGAGGGTGTGGCTGTGGGGGGTAATGCCCGGGGGTGCCTTTCCCCAGTCACTGACTCCCTCTTCTGCCCCATCCCCGCAGGAAAACGGACCAGTGGCCCCAGAAGTTGATCATGCAGCTCATCCCGCAGCAGTTGCTGGTAAGGACTGGGGGTCGGGCTGGGTCTCTAACCCCCCCTCCCTGCTGGCCATGGGGGAGGGGGCGAGCTAGGACTCTAATCCCCCCCCCCCGCCCACGTGCTGTGTCTCTAACCCCCCCTCTCCCCGCAGACCACGCTGGGCCCCCTGTTCCGCAATTCCCGCATGGTGCAATTCCACTTCACCAACAAGGACCTGGAGTCGCTCAAGGGGCTTTACCGCATCATGGGCAACGGCTTCGTAAGGCTGTCCCCCGCCCCCCCGGGAACCTCCCCAGCCCCCCGGGATCCCCCTCACCATGTCCGGAACCCCCCCACCGCATCATGGGCAACGGCTTCGTAAGGCTGTCCCCCGCCCCCCCGGGAACCTCCCCAGCCCCCCGGGATCCCCCTCACCATGTCCGGAACCCCCCCACCGCATCATGGGCAACGGCTTTGTAAGGCTGGCCCCTGCCCCCCCCCCCCCGAACCTCCCCAGCCCCCTGGGATCCCCCTCACCATGTCCGGAACCCCCCCACCCGCACAGCCCCCACTGCATCATG
This sequence comes from Natator depressus, assembly GCF_965152275.1. Taxonomy (NCBI): domain Eukaryota; kingdom Metazoa; phylum Chordata; order Testudines; family Cheloniidae; genus Natator; species Natator depressus. The sequence goes on along the minus strand of NC_134256.1, from coordinate 20,943,616 downwards.
GGCAACAGCTTTGTAAGGCTGGGCCCCCCCAGTGGGAGTCTGGCAGCTGGCACCGCTCCACCTTCGCAGCCCAGAGTGACCTGGCCCCCAGAACAACCCAGCACTGGGACAGGCTCTGTGAGCATTTGCCCCCCTACCTTTGGGGGTGGGGTCAGGCTGGGGGCATGGCCTGAGTCCCTGCTGGGTGCACTCCGCCCACACCATGCCCTGCGAGGGGGTGCAGCCTGTCCTGGGGTCGTGGCCTGATGCTGTGCCCCCCCCTGGGCGGGCTGCGAGGGGGTGTGGCCTGTCCTGGGGCGGGGTCTGATGCGGTGCCCCCCCGGTGGGCTGCGAGGGGGCGTGGCCTGTCCTGGGGCGGGGTCTGACGCGGTGCTCCCCCCCTGGCGGGCTGCGAGGGGGTGTGGCCTGTCCTGGGGCGGGGTCTGATGCGGTGCCCCCCCCCGGTGGGCTGCGAGGGGGCGTGGCCTGTCCTGGGGCGGGGTCTGACGCGGTGCCCCCCCCGGCGGGCTGCAAGGGGGCGTGGCCTGTCCTTGGGCGGGGTCTGACGCGGTGCCCCCCTGGCGGGCTGCGAGGGGGCGTGGCCTGTCCTGGGGCGGGGTCTGATGCGGTGCCCCCCTGGCGGGCTGTGAGGGGGCGTGGCCTGTCCTGGGGCGGGGTCTGATGTGGCACACCCACCCCCCCCCCCCCCAGGCGGGCTGCGTGCACTTCCCCCACACGGCGCCCTGCGACGTCCGGGTGCTGATGCTGCTCTACTCGTCCAAGAAGAAAATCTTCATGGGGCTGATTCCCTACGACCAGAGCGGCTTCGTCAACGGCATCCGGCAGGTCATCACCAACCACAAGCAGGTGCAGCAGCAGAAGATCGAGCAGCAGCGGAGCGTAAGGGACCCCCCCGAACCCCGACCCCCCCGTCCCCCTATCCCTGAACCCCGACCCCCGCCCGGTTCCTGTATCCCGTCCCCTTGCTCCGTCCCTGAACCCCGACCCCCCAACCCTGAACCCCAACCCCCGCCTGGTTCCTGAATCCCGTCCCCCTGCCCCATCCCTGAACCCTGACCCCCCTGAACCTTGACCCTGCCCCAAACTCCCATCCCCTGCTCCTGAACCCTGCCCTACCCCTGAATCCTGACCTCTGTCCCCCCGCCCAGCCTGGAGGGTCCCCTCCCCTTCCAGGGCCTGGCAGCACCCCCCTCCCCCCCCATGCCCCAGACACACCCTGGCCTGGATCAGCCCCCCCGACTTCTCGAGGCCAGGCTGGGGGCTGTGCCCCGGCCACCCCTCCCCACTCCTGCTCCCCCAGCAGCCTCTCTCCTCTCTCTCCCCAGCAGCTTGGGGGCTCCGCGCCAGTGCCCAACGCCCAGCCCTTCCTGGCCAAGCAGCCGGGGGCCCTGCCTGGGGCTCAGGGGGGGCAGCAGCAGGTAAGGGGGGGCAGCGCACCGGGCTGGGGGGGATGCTGTCTGGGGCCGCCGGGCGTCTTGGGGGTGGCCGATCGTGTTGCGGGTGGCCTGGGGGGCAGGAGGATCCTGGCGGGGTTTGGGGGTGCAGCCCCCGCTGCCGCTCTCACCTGTCCCATCCCCCCCAGATGGCCGGCCAGCAGGTGAGCCCCGCCATGGCCCCGGTTCCCATCATGGATGACCAGCAGCGGCAGCAAAGTCTGGTGAGTTTCTGCTTGGGGGGGGCCCCATGGATGGGACCTGGGGGGGGGGGGGTTGCTCAGCCCTAGTGTGTGGCAGGAGGGGGAGGAGTCATGGGCGGGGGTGGGGAGCTGGCTGACCCCTCCCCCGCTCTCAGTTGCAGCTCCGGGTGCAGCAGCAGGCAGCAGCCACGCAGCAGCAGCAGCAGCAGCCGGGGACCCCAGCTGCCCCCCCGCCCCCCCCGGCCCCCGGCCCCCCCCAGGCTGGGCCGCAGCCCACGCAGGGGGGGCCCCTGCTGCGACCCCAGAACCCGGGCGCCAACCCCCAGCTCCGCAGCCTTCTGCTCAGCCAGCAGCCGGTGAGTAACCCCCCCCCCACCTCGCCAGCCCCCTCAGCCCCCCGATACTGCCGGCATCCCACCTTGGGAGCCAGGTCCCCCCGTGTCCCCCTGCTGCAGGGGTACCCCTTCCTGGTGTGTGTGTGGGGGGGAGAGGCTCCCCTACTGCGGATGGGTTTGGGGAGGGGGGCCCCTACAGCATGGGGGGGGTGTCAGTTCCCCCCTCACAACCCCTCTCTCTGGTTTCTTCATAGCCCCAGCCTGGAGTCCCGCAAGCCCAGCAGCCTTTGCACCACCTGCAGCAGGCATCCCAGGGGCTGCTGCCCCATCAGGCCATGGGGCAGGCTATGGGGCAGCAGCCGCTGCAGCTCCCTGGCCAGCCACTTATGCACCAGGCGCCCGGGCAGCAATGGCCGGGCCAGATGGCCCCCCGGGCCCCACTGCCAGGTAAGGGGGGAGTGGGGTCTGAACAGTCCCCCCCAGTCCAGTGCCGGGTGAGGGGTCTCTGTGTATGCTGGTCCCCCAATCCTGCACCAGGTGAGGGGTGCCCCACAGCTCCCCAGCGTGTGTCTCCTCTCCCCAGGTCAGATGCTGATGCCCCCGGGGCCCCGGGGCCCAGGCCCCCAGTCTGGCCTGCAGCAGGTGCAGCCACCCAGTGTCATGGAAGACGACATCCTCATGGACCTGATCTGAGAGCAGCTCCCCCTGTGTGGGGGGACGACTCTGCACCTGTCAATAAACCTCCTGCTGCCCTTGCCCCCCTCTGCTGACTGTGCTGTGCTGCCTGCTGGGAGGGAACCCAGGAGTCCTAGCGCCTTCCTAACTCCCTTACTAGCCACACTGCTCACTGACCTGCACCTCCCCTCCCCCCTTCCAGGGAGGGAACCCAGGAGTCCTGGCTTTCTGCCTCAGAGTGGGGGGAGCTCAGCATTTGGTGTTGCCCCTTTCACACCTGCAGAGACAGCCTCACCCATCGTGCTCTGTGGCTGCAGGCCCCCCCACCCCTTCCCGGGGGGGGGGGGGGGGAGGCATAGAATCAGGCCAGTGCACACAGCAGGCCATGCCCCCCTAGAGACCCCACCCCCAAAGGTGGGGGGGGCAGGTAAATGCTCAGAGCTGGTGCCAGCTGCCACTTGGGGGGGTCCAGCCTTGCTAAGCCATTGCCCATGATGCTGGGTGGGGTGGGGGGGTACCAGGTGGTCACTGCAGGAGAAATCCCTGTGCCCCTGTCCCCACCCTTCTGTCTTCTCCAATAAGACAGGTCCTTTTCTGGGGGGGGAGTGGGGGGCAGGCTCTGCCCCCCCAAGAACAGACACCAGGAGGCATGGTCACTGCTCTGGCTTTATTGAGTTGTATGTTTCCTGCGGGCCCAGCTCAGCCCTCGGAGAATTGGCGGTAGAGCGCCTCCTGGTGGGCGTCGGTGAAGCGGGGCACAAAGTGAACTCGCAGGATCTGGGCAAAGCCCTCGCTCAGCGACGGCTCCACAAACTTACTCCTGGGGGGCAGAGAGAGGCAGGGGGTTAACAGGCAGATTTCCCCCCCCCCCCCCCCCAGCAGGACCCTCCCACCCCCACACTCACTTGTAGCTGTTTAGCACAATGTCCGTGACAGAGACGTGACCCGTGGCCGTCAGATCCCGGAACTGGAACCAGAAATGAGCTGTCACGGGGGGCAGGGACCGGCTGGCTGAGGGGAAAGGGAAGAGGGCCCGGCCCCTCCCGGGGGCGCCAGCTCCTACCCAGCCCCAGGGCGGGGAAGGGGCCCCAGGGGCGCAGCTCACCCGGTTGTTGTGCTTGGCCTGCTCCAGGGTGGCAGTGAAGAGGAAGCAGCGGCAGGGGACCCCGGCGTCCTGGGCGCATTCAATGTACCTGAAAGGGAGGCAGAAGAGATGGGGGAGGGGAAGACAGTAGTCCCCCCCCCCCCCCCCAGTGGGGCCCCCTACCTGCGGCGCGACTCGGGGTCTGGGTTGGTGTTGTCCACAGCTGCGCTCTTCCCCTCGCGCAGTGCCACCGCCACCACCGCCACACACTTCTGCCAGGAGCCCAGCGTGTCCTGGGGGGGAGGGGAGGTTAATGGGGGGGAGCCCAGCCCCTGCCAGCAGGGAGGGGTGCAGCCCCCCAGCCCCCCTTACCCGGTTGGCGTAGGCGTAGCCCGCCGGCACCAGCTGGCTCTTCAGGAAGGTTGACTTGCCTGCTGCGGGGGCAGGGAGAGAAGAGGGAGGGAGTCAGTGCTGGGGGGCAGGGAGGGGGGGTGGGGGGCACATGGGGGGCATCTGACTCACCTGCAGGGAAGCCCACGGCCACCACCAGCTCCGGCGTGGGGGACACCAGGGGAGCATCAGGGGGGTCGTAGAGGCGCCCCTGTGGGTCCAGCTCCCGCTGCAGGGAGAGATTGGGGTGGGGGTCAGACAGACCCAGCAGGGGGGGGAGGGGAGCCCCCGGGAGGGCACCTGGGGTGTGATCAGGGCCCGGAGGGGCAGCCGGGGGGGGAGGGCACTCACCGGGTCAAAGGGGGGCAGCTGGTAGGGGGCGGGCGCCCAGCCCAGGAAAAACTCCTCAGGTGTGTAGAACGGCAACCCGGCGTTCAGGGCAAACTGGGGGGACAAGAGAGAGACAGTCAGGGGGACAGTGGGGGGTTGGGAGAGCAGTGGTGAGGTGGGGAGTGTGGGGGATGAGGTTGTGGCAGAGAGCAATAGGGTGTCGCGGGGGGCCAGCAGGGGATGGGAGGAGCAGAGGGGGTTGGGAGTGTGGCAGGGAGCTGGGGGGCCAGCAGTGGGTGGGGGGAGCTGGGGTGATGGGGGGCTGGCAGGGATGGGAGGAGCAGAGGGGGTTGGGAGTGTGGCAGAGAGCTGGGGGGCCAGCAGTGTGTGTGGGGAGGCTGGCAGGGATGGGAGGAGCAGTGGGGGTTTGGAGTGTGGCAGAGAGCTGGGGGGCCAGCAGGGGGTGGGGGGAGCAGTGGGGGATGGGAGTGTGGCAGGGAGCTGGGGGGCCGGCAGTGGGTGTGGGGAGGCTGGCAGGGAGCTGGGGGGCCAGCAGGAGGTGGGGGGAGCAGTGGGGGATGGGAGTGTGGCAGAGAGCTGGGGGGCCAGCAGGGGGTACCAGGCGGTCGCTGCAGGAGAAATCCTTCTTCTTGTGCCCAGGAGCCCAATTGGGGGGACGCCCGGCCGCGTCTGAAAGAGAACGTGGGGGGGGGGTAGAGGGGAGATCAGCTCTGCTGCCCCATGCAGCCCCCCACGGCCAAGACCCAGGGCTGACAGTGGAAAACCCCCCGCCGCTGCCCCCAGACCACCCCCAGGTGGAGAGAGGGGAGTGTGACGAAGCAGAAGCAGGGGATTGTCTTCATGTTGTGCAGGAACACGGTGCGTGCCTCAGTTTCCCTGTGCGCTGGGTGTGGAATGGGGCAGCCGAGGAGGGTTGTTGCTGCAGGGGGCCAGGTGTGACCTCGCCCAGCAGCCAGGACCCCGACGACGGCCTGAGATGGGGGACCCAGCGACTGGTGCCCGGGAGGCCCCCCCGCAGCTCGTAAGCAGCTGGGCTGGACCCGAGGACAAAGGGGGGAGGGGGGCCTGGGGGGCAGGTGATGTAGGGAGGTCCGTGGGGAGGGCATACGGGGCCTGGCTGGAGGGGGGGCTGTGGGGGAGGGGATAGAGGGGCCCATGCAGATTCAGGCGCTGCAGGCTCAGCGGTGCGGCCCCAGGAGGCAGCGGGGCCCAGGCCTGGACCCCCAAGAGACAGTGCCTGCCCCCCAACAAAGTGCTGCCCCGCAGACCCTCACTCACCTCCCACGTAGAGACTGCGCGGCAGGGTCACAGACACGGCGCCGTTTGCCTGGGGGGGGGGGTCAGACATGTGGGGCGAAAGGGGGGGCTGGCCAAGGCCCCACCCCCTGCCCACCAACAGTAATTGCAGGTCCTTGCACCCACAGCCGCGCCCACCTGAGACTCGGGCCGGGCGGCGTCCGCACCCACGGGGGCCCAGGGTGCTCGCCAGGTTCCCCCCATGCCCGCCCGGCAGGGCTGCCCACCGTCTGATCCCCAAAACCCGAACACCCTGGCCCCACCCCCTTCCCAGAGACCACGCCCCTGCTCGCCTCCCCCACCCTCACTCACTTTCCCCAGGCTGGGGCTGGGGGTTAGGGGGCAGGAGGGGGTGCGGGGGTCAGGGCCTTAAGGGGCAGGGCGATGGTGCTTACCTTGGGCGGCTCCCGAAAGCGACCGGCACACCCCGCTCTGGCAACAGCTCCTAGGCAGGGGGCTGCAGGCACCACCCCGCAGCTCCCATTGGCCGCGGTTCCCGGCCAATGGGAGCCGTGGAGTCGGCACTTGGGGAGGGGGCACCAGGGGCCATGGGCCCGTTCCAGCCGCATCCGGGAGCATTAGCTCTGCTGTGCTGCGAGGGGCCCCCGGGCCCTTTTAAATTGCCCGGGCCCCTGGGCAATTACCCCCTTTGCCCATCCCCATCGGCGGGCCTGCCCCTCCCCCATTGCTCCCACTGACCCCCCACACTCCCCCATACCTTCTCACACAGATACTCCCACATGCCCAGCAGGGGTTTACGGTAGATCCCGGTTCCAGTCGCCACGAACACCTGGGGGGGCAGAATGGGGCGGGGGGGGTCATGTCCTGGGACAGGCATGGACACCCCCCCCACCACTCCCCCATCCCAACTCTGGGGGACACCTCCTGAGATGGGAATGGAGCCCCCACCTGTCACCCTTCCCCATGGGGGGGGTCCACTCAGGGCATGGGAAGGGGCAGGTGGGGGAGGTCCCCAGCCCTGTGTAGAGATTTACCCTCACCCCCAGCCCCCCTCGACACCAGGAGGGGCCCCAGGATTCGGTGCCCGCAGCCCCCCTACCTGCACGGGAACTCCCAGTCGCTCCACCACGGCCTCCGCCTTCGCCTTGAAGACCTCGGGGCGCACGCGCCCCCGGCTGATCCCCAGCTGGTTGGTGAAGACCACGATCTGGGGGGGTGGGGGGAGAGACACGACACATGGGAGGTCAGGGGACTGGTCAGAGTGGGGGGTTCCGGGGGAAGGGGGGTGAACAAACCTTGTACCCCTCATTCTGCAGCTGCTTCAGCTTCCGGGGAACCTCGGGGTACAAAATCCTGGGGAGACACACAGGGGTTACCCCAAAACACCCCCAATTCCCCAGCTGCACCCCCCATGCCTTCCCCCAGCCCTGTTGGTGCCCCTCACTCCCGACCCACAGCCCCTGCTTGCCCAGCCCTGGGAACCCCCCAGCCCTGCCGGTGCCCCTCACTCCCGACCCGCAGCCCCCTGCTCGCCCGGCCCTGGGACCCCCCCAGCCCTGTTGGTGCCCCTCACTCCCGACCCGCAGCCCCCTGCTAGCCCAGCCCTGGGACCCCCCCCCGCCCTGCCGGTGCCCCTCACTGCCGACCCGCAGCCCCTGCGCTCACCTCCAGTCATCGGGGCTGGTGGGAAAAACCTTCCCAGACTTCGTCGTGATGACGGTTCCATCCAAGTCAAACCCAGCGACCTGCAGAGACAGCGAGGCGCCCCGCCCCGCCCCGCCCCCCCCGTCAGAGCAATGGACCCATCCGTCCCCCCATCATGGCAATGGACCCACCTGCCACCTCCCCATTACAGCAATGGATCCATTTGCGCGCCCCCCCACATCAGAGCAATGGACCCTCCCAATGCCTTGCCACCACCACCAACAGACCCATTTGCTAACCCCCCGTTACAGCATGGACCCATCCACCCCCCCATCAGAGCAATGGACCCTCCTGCTCTGGGCCCAGCTGCCCCAGACAGTGGTGGGTAGTTCCCCAGGCTAACTCCTGCCAGCCAGGTACCTTGGCACTGGGCACCACACTCTCCTTGGTGAAGACCAGCAGCTTGCCATGCTCCTCCCAGGAGTCCCTGGGGTGGGGGTGCAGCCCTGAGGACCCCCCCTGGGGCAGGCGGGACGCCCCAGCCTTCGCCTGCTCAGCGCTGGCTGCTGTCTCCTGCAGCTGGTGCAGCTTCGCGGCCACGGCAGCGTCATCCTCCTCCTCCTCCTCGGGGCTGGGGGCCTTCGGCCTCTTGGGGGGCCGCCCCTCCTCGCCCTCGTCCGGCGGGTGGCGCTTGGGGCTGAAGAAGTCCAGCAGGCTCCGGCGGGGGGAGCAGGGGGCGGGCAGGAAGCGCAGGGTGTAGGGGTAACGCCCGTTCACCAGCCACAGCGTCTGCCCCTCCTGCAGGGTGCTGCTGTCACCTGGCTGCAGCTGCAGCTCCTCCACCGACGTAGGGTTCACGCCCCGCTGCAAAACAGGGGGGCTGAGCGCAGCAGAGGGGTCGCCCAAGAACCACCCCAGCACCCCACCCGGGGGAGGCTGCATCTCGGCGCCCAGCGAGGGGACCCCAGATCCCCAGGCCCCACCCCAGAGGGGCCGCGTCCCAGTGCCAGACAAGGAATCCCTGGAGAACCAGCCCCCTGCGCCCCACCCCAGAGGGGCCACATCTCAGCACTGGGCGAGGGGTCCCCGTATACCCGACCCCCACACAGCTTCCCCCTCACCTGGGTGACTCTCACAGCCCGGTGTTTGTAGTCAGCCAGTAACTCCACTGCAAGAAACGGGGGGGGGAAGAGATGGGTGAAGGGGAAACTGGAGCCACCCTTTGCCCCCCCCGCCCAGTGACGCAGGCAGGGCCCCATCCTGGCAAAGAGCCCCGAGTGCAGAGCCCCTGGGGGTGGCTGGTTGGGGGGCCGGGCCCCACCGGTTCCCACCTTGCGTCCGGGAGCACTTCTTATCCGCCACGCGGGTGCGGGGCCCCCTGCCCAGCACCACGGGGACCCCGTCGGGCAGGGCCAGGGGCTCGTGCTGCCCGTCCCGGCTCACCAGTGAGCACTCCATGGCGCCAGCGCCTGGGCACGGGACACGGGGGAGTCAGGGTCAGCTGCCCCCCCAGACTGCGCCCCCATCGCCCCTCCGCCAGGGCCCCAGACTGCACCCCCCATCCCCATCGCCCCCTCCCTGGACTGCGCCCCCCATCACCCCCTCCCCCAGCCCCCGGACTGCGCCCCCCGTCCCCATCGCCCCCTCCCTGGACTGCGCCCCCCATCACCCCAGACTGCGCCCCCCGTCCCCATCGCCCCCTCCCCGGACTGCGCCCCCCATCGCCCCCTCCCCCAGCCCCCAGACTGCGACCCCCGTCCCCATCACCCCTCCCCGGACTGTGCCCCCCATCACCCCCTCCCCCAGCCCCCGGACTGCGCCCCCCGTCCCCATCGCCCCCTCCCCGGACTGCGCCCCCCATCGCCCCCTCCCCCAGCCCCCAGACTGCGCCCCCCGTCCCCATCGCCCCCTCCCCGGACTGCGCCCCCCCATCGCCCCCTCCCCCAGCCCCCGGACTGCGCCCCCCCATCCCCATCGCCCCCTCCCCGGACTGCGCCCCCCATCACCCCCTCCCCCAGCCCCCCGGACTGCACCCCCCGTCCCCATCACCCCCTCCCCGGACTGCGCCCCCCGCCCCGGAAACGGCCCCCCAGCCGTCTCCCCCCCGAAGTGGCCCCTAACCGCACCCGGGAGGGGGGGGGCCCTATTTCCAGGGGAACCACGGGGGGGAGGGGTCGTAGGGATCCCCAGCCAGGGACCGTCTCAAAGACCTCGGGAACTTCCGGCAGAGCAACACTTCCGGCGGCCGCAACCGCCACTTCCGCCCGGCGCCGCGCGCGACCCCGCGCCGCGGGTTCCGGGGCATTTTGTTTCCTAGGCCGGGGAGGGGGCGGGGCTCCTCAGACGGGGGCGGAGCCTCCCCAACACCCTACGTGCCCCGCCCCCCAAAAGGGGCCCGGGCCCCCTGGAGGGTGGGAGTCCTGGGGGCAGGTTTTAGGGGTACAGGTGTGAGGGAGCAGGGGGGCGGATTGACCTGGGGCTGCTGCGGGGGAGTTTTATTGGGATTGTCGGCGTGGGGGATGGGATGTCGGGGGGGCGTCACTGGGGTGACGATACCAGAGCAGGTGACCTGAGCCCGGGGGCTGGGGCCAGGTGACAACTGCTGCCCGGGACACTGGACAAAGGCTGGAGGGGGGAGAAGGCTGGAGGGGGTTTCAGTTTGGGTCTGGCTGGGGAAGTGGAGGGAGACCCAGGGCCGGGGTCTAGACTCCCTGTCCCTCAAGATGGACCTGACTGAGGGCTCCTGTTTTCTGTGCCTACAAGCTCTGTTTTGGGCTGTGTTCCTGTCAGCTAATAAACCTTCTGTGTTACTGGCCGGCTGAGAGTCCCGGGGAATCGCAGGAAGTGGGGGGTGCAGGGCCCTGACTCTCCCACGCTCCATGACAACTGGTGTCAGCGGTGGGATGTACTGCACCCCGGGGACGGCGCTTCCTGCAGTGAGTGACTGGGGAGCAGTAAAACAAAGGGGGATTGACGAGGACCAGGCGTGCTGAAGGCTCAGAGAGGTGGTTTCGGGGGGGCGGAGAAGCTACGTTTAACCCCTGGGAGGGTGTGACCAGTGAGAAGGACTGTTGCAGGAACTGGGGTCCCCCTGGTGAGCAGTTCCAGGGGCGGAGGAGTCTGCCGCTTGACCCTGGGAGGGAGGTAGTGACCTGGAGAAGAGCTGCACAGTTGGGGTTCGTCCGGGAAACTGTGGGGAGCTGAGAGCACCCAGGCCTGCGAGTCCACAACAACTTGGGACCAGCGGGGAGATGTATAACCATCGCCTTAAGAGGGAGCTGGTCGAGCTGTGCAAGCAGAGGGGGCTGCACATTGGGAAGCTCACCAAAGCACAGCTGATTGCCCATCTGGAGGAGGAGGATCCGATCCCTGTCTCTGAGGGGAGCAGCCCAGCAACGCGGGCACCAGTGTCTGTCCTGGCTGGGAGGGGTCAGACTGATGCCAAGGATACTCCGAGGCCCCTCCAGTCTATGGCTGGGGGTGGGGGTGGGCTGGAAGGAGCCAGGCGAACCCCGGGGACACCGTGACCCCCACGACCAGCAGGGGATGCTCATGACCAAGCTCCCCAGCACTGGAGCTGAGGCGGCTGGAATGGGAGAGGGAGATAAAACCGAAAGAGCAGGAGCTGAGGTGGCATGAACTGGAGGATGGGGAGAAACAGCGGCAGCATGAACTGGAGCTGGCCAGGCTGAGGAGCAGAGAGCTCCCCGCTGTGGCGAGTGAGGGGGGACCCAGGACTGCCCGGAGCTTTGATCAGTGTATCCTGGCCCAGTGGAAGGAAGGGGAGGACATAGATGAATTCCTGATGGCCTTTGAGAACTCCTGTGAGCTGCACAGGGTTGACCCTGCCGACAGGCTCCGGTTCCTCACCCCATTACTGGACCCCAGAGCCGTGGGGCTGTCCGGCCGAATGGAAGGGGCAGAGGCAGAGGACTATGAACTGTTCAAAAAGGCCCTGCTCCGGGGCGTTTGGGCTGATGCCCGAGGTGTACTGGGAGAGGTTCCGGAGTCAGCGTAAAGCCCCTGAGGTCACTTATCTGGGACTGATCCGTCAAATGGGGGATACGCTCACAAGTGGGCAGAGGGGGCCCAGATGAAGGAGGACGTGGTTCAGCTGATGGTACTGGAGCAGCTGTATGAACAGGGCCCACCCGACCTGAGGAGGTGGTTGGGGGACAAAACGCCAGAGAACCCGCGACACGCAGGGCGGCTGGCCGACGAGCTTGTGAAGAGCCGGTCAGGGGCTGGCAGGGAGGAGTCCCAAAGGAACAGACCCGCCATGATGCAGAGAGAGTCACCCTAGGGCCCCCCAAAGGGGGAAAGTGGAGAACCCCCTCCCAAGGGGAACAACCAGCCTCAGGACCAACCACCTGGCTCGAGGGGACCAACGGGACGTGACTTGTTATTACTGTGGCCAGAGAGGCCACAGACAGACCCAGTGCCCCAGGCTCAGGGACAGACTGAGAAGACCGAACCCGCACAGGGTTAACTGGGCAGGGACCCAGCCGAAGGAGGGGCTGGCAGCCTACCCACTGCTCAGGAGGGAGGAGTGCCCCAGACCAGCTCCCCTCGGGGGCTGGCTGCTCCGGACTCAAGGTTCCCTGGGTACAGGGTGGCCGTGGGGCTGACCCTGTGGAGCAAGTGCCTTGTTCCCTGGGAGGTGGATGGGAGGAAGGTCAATGGATACTGGGACATGGGCACTGAGGTGACCCTGGCCCAGCCCGAGGTGGTGGCCCCAGATCAAATGTGCCCGATACTTACCTGACCCTGATGGGTGGGCGTGGGACCCCATTCAAGGTGCCTGTGGCAAGGGTACATCTGAAATGGGGGGGGCCAAGGGTGGCCCCAAGGACGTGGGGGTGCACCACCATTTGCCCGCTGAGGTGTTGATGGGGGGTGACCTAGAGGATTGGCCAGGCAACCCCCAGAATGCCCTAGTCATGACCCATAGCCAGAGCCAGCGAACGGCACTACACCCTGACCTCAGGGAGGGTACCTCACTGGAGGCACAGGACCCTACCCCGGCCCAGGGACAAGGCTCAGAGGGGCTGCGGCTCCAGACCCAGCCAGCGAGAGGGAGCAGGTGCTCATCCTGTCCCCAGCCGCTGAGTTCCAGGCCGAGTTGAGGAAAGACCCCTCCTTGCGGAAGCTCAGGGACCTGGCCAACCTCAGGGTGGTACAGACCATGGGGAGCGGTTGCCAGGAGAGGTTCCTGTGGGAAAAGGGGTTCCTGTACCGAGAATGGGCTCCCACAAGGGAAGAGGAGTCCTGTGGGACCAGGAGGCAGCTGGAGCTGTTGAACCAGGTGCACCACCGCCGGGTGTACCATGTGAATATGATGAAGCCATATTACGACAGGGGGAATGTGGTGTTGGCCGTGTGTGGACATTGGGAGGAGCAGGGAGATGACCCTTGAGTAGATCTATTCCCTGAGACAGCAGCTGGCTCCTACCTGGAAACAATCCCCCTCTCTGATCGGCTCACCCCTGCCCAGCAAGCTGAGGTCAGGGGGGTGCGGCATCCCTACCGACAGCTCTTTTCCAACCAGCCAGGATGCACTAATCTGATTGTCTGCCGGGTGCGGACAGGATCTCACCCAGGATGCTCCCCCTTCCGAGTCACAGGGAAAACTGCTCAGGACCTGGACAGAGAGGTCAGGGACATGCTGGCTTTGCGGGTGATCCAGCCCTGGGGCCTCGCCGGTGGGGTGCTGGTCCCCAAAACAGACAGGTCGATTCGGTTCTGTGTGGACTATCGGAAGCTCAATGCCATCACTGTGTCTGATGCCTACCCCATGCCCAGGCCTGACAAGCTCCCAGACAAGCTGGGGGAGCTCGCTACCTTACCACCGTGGATCTTACAAAGGGCTGCTGGCAAGTGCCGCTGGATGCAGATGCCCGGCTGAAATCGGCCTTTATCACCCCTCTGGGGCTCTATGAGTTCCTGGCCCTGCCTTTCGGCCTCAAGGGGGCGCCGGCCACCTTCCAGCGCCTGGTGGACCAGCTCCTGAGGCGGGTGCAGGGTTTGGCCGGGGCATGTACATTGCTGACATCTGTGTCCTTAGCCAGACCCAGGAGCACCATGTGTCCCAGGTTAGACAAGTGCTGGACCGACTCCAGGGGGCTGGGCTGACCATCAAAGTGGAGAAGTGCAAGGAGGGGAAAGCGAAAGTGACCTATCTGGGCCACCGGGTGGGGAGCGGCCGCCTAAAGCTGGAACCAGCCAAGGTGGAGGGGATCAGAGACTGGCCCGCTCCCCACACCAAAACCAGGTCCAAGCTGTGACAAAGTGGGACTGTTGTTAATGGTTCCTCTGAATAGTGTGGGGGTGCCTCAATTTCCCCTATGCAGTTCTTAAGTCTCTAGGGGGTGGGGTAAGGGTGTATGATCATTGCAGAGCCCTAGAGGGCAGGTGTGTGCAGGGGTCTGGACACAGAGAAGGGCCGACACCCTGTTTCCTGGCAACTGATGGCCTGGGCCCTTCCCCCCTGTAAGGTGAGAGCTAAAGGGCCTGAGAACAAAGGAATCCGGTGACCTCCTGACCAGGGAAAGGGACAAAGCCCAGAGGAGGGGGTTAGGGGGCTGGAGGGAGTTTCAGTTTGGGGCTGGCTGGGACATGGAATGAAGTGCAGACGTGGTTCTCTGGCTCACTGCCCCCCAAAATGGACCCAGCTGAGGGGTCCTGGTCTCTGCACCTACAAGCTCTGTGTTAGACCATGTCCCTGTCGTCTAATAAACCATCTGTTTTACTGGCTGGCTGAGAGTCACATCTGACTGCGGAGTCGGGGGGCAGGACCCTCTGGCTTCCCCAGGAGCCCCGCCTGAGCGGACTCGCTGTGGGAAGCGCACAGAGGGGCAGAGGATGCTGAATGCTCCGAGGTCAGACCCAGGAAGGTGGAGCCGGGGGAGCTGTGTGCCCTGCAGACAGGCTGCTCCCAGAAAGGAGACTCCCCAGAGTCCTGCCTGGCTTCATGGGCAGCAGTTCCAGAGCATCGCCCAGGGACTCCGTGAGACAAGCTTTTATTGGGATGGCGGGGTGTTGTTATGAAGGGTGGGGGAGTCAGGGTCCTGTCCTCAGGGTCCTTTCACCTGACTCCTTTGTTCTCCAACCCTTTAGTTCTCACCTCGCAGGGGGGAAGGGCCCAGGCCATCAGTGGCCAGGAAACAGGGTGTCGGCCATTCTCTGTGTCCAGACCCCTGCACACACCTGCCCTCTAGGACTCTGCAATGATCATACACCCTTACCCCACCCCCTAGAGACTTAAGAACTGCCTAGGGGAAACTGAGGCACCCCCACACTATTCAGAGGAACCATTAAGAACAGTCCCACTTCGTCACATCTCTCCCCCCTTCGAGATCGAACTGAGCGGGGTCACTTTAGTGGGGCGACCTGGGGAAGTTCGAAGTTACCAACGTTCCCATGGATGCCCCAGCATCTCTCCCATTCCTTGGTAGGAGTTACACCAGGCCCTTCCAGTTTCACGCCCTCCCTTAGGTCGGAGGTGGTCGATAGCACTCACAGGCCACATGTGGGAAGGTTTATGTGGCCTGTGCCCTTTGGCCACCCCAAAACCCCAGGGGGTCAAACTGGGATTGGGTCTTCTCCCCAACAAGCTGGCCAAACACAGCCACTTGGTTATAGGACTGTTTAACTTTCTTAACAGCTTTCACTTCGTCTGAGACCTTCTCAAAGCTCTCCACACTGGATCTTTCAACAGGAAAGTCAGTGGATCCATTCACAACAGAAAATTTCTGGCTGTTAGGAACTGTAACTTTCTTGATTAAATCACTTTCATACCCTTCAGTTGCAGTAAACTGCTTGCAAAGACTCCCTGAGGATTCCTTTCCCTAGGGCTTTTCTATGCAACAATTCACCCCTCCCAGAAATTCTGCTCTTACCCTCTTCACCGAGGGCTTGCTCTAG
This sequence comes from Natator depressus, assembly GCF_965152275.1. Classification (NCBI taxonomy): domain Eukaryota; kingdom Metazoa; phylum Chordata; order Testudines; family Cheloniidae; genus Natator; species Natator depressus. Next base: position 20,928,321 of record NC_134256.1, on the reverse strand, counting down.
AGGAACACTTTCCTGAGCAACAACAGACTCTTTCTGGGTCTCCCTTACATCCAGAATTACCTCTGGCCCATCCGGCGGATTCCTCCACAATCCCCTTTCAGGCAAACTGACAGACTTCCTAGATAAAAGGCTAGAAGTCTTCTCCTTCCCTTTGCCACACACAAGTTCAGGAATCTTTTCCTTCTTGCTACAGGTTTCCACACCCTCAGTAGGTAACACAATCACATCCCCTTCATGCTCTCCTTGGGCCCTGGCTAGGTTCTCACCCTGATTAGTCAGAGTGGCTCCACCCTTTCCCAACAACACACGAGCAACAGGCAAAATACAAGCACCAGAATTGTCTGGTCTCTGGGATTTTACATAGACACTAACTGGATGCGACCTAGTTACAGGGCCATTCTCCCGAGCAGACACAAACTTAGGACCCTTCCCTTCCTGGGCTTTAGCTAAATCCAGAACCAGCTCTGAGACAACTGCACGACCCTCAACCATCACAGGCTGCAAGGCCCCTTCTGTCTGCTCCACAGACAAAGAAGAGCCGGACACACTTTCTCCTTCACCAGACACCCAGCTTGGGATCTCATTCCCCTGTCCCAGCACACAGGGCTGGTCACAGACAACTGCTTGGAGACCAGGGTAGCTCCTTCCATAGGCAAGTCAACACCCCTGACAGACACAGGCACGTTTACTTCACTGTCCCACTTCTCCACCCAGCTAACAGGTAAGTCCAGGGACACTCATCGTCCACTCTCCTGCCTTCCCACCCTGCTGACTAGACACAGCCATCAGCTCACAAGGCTGCCTAGGCTCATCCAGACTTTCCTTACCAAGCACCTTGCCACTCCCCACAGATCCCCTGCCCTGCCTGTGTCTCCCCCCACTCAGCTGGGTCTCAGCTCCCACTGTGCTCAGCGCTGCCCTTGCTGTCCCAGTGGGGGTAGGCAGTGAGCTCACTGCTTTCCTCACTGCATCAGAGCCAGCTGAGCCCCCTCTCTGGTGTGCAAGGGGGCGGGGAGCACCTCTCTGTCCCACCCAGCCCCCAGGGGTCTGGTTACAGGCAGGCAGGTAGCCTGAGCCTAGCAGCTCTCCCTGCTGCCAGCCAGGTCATCTGCATTTTTACTGACCATTTCCTGTCCACCGATTGGTTCCTGGATTCAAATTCAAACCCTTGGCCATTACAGGAGCAGGGCCTGGATCCTGTCCCAAAGCGACACAGTCACCCCCCAACAGGGTCTCGCAGCTGGTATCCTGGGGAACCCCAACAACCAGCCAGCCCGACCCCTCCTGGGTCTGCACAGGGATCTGGGCCATAGGCAGGCGAGGGGCTTCATCCTGGGACCCTCACCCAGCTCACCCAGCCCTCAGCATCTGAGGCTGCACCACCCAGGGCCTGACAACCATTCTCTCGGTCCCAGGGATCTCGCCACCCCAGGAATGTCTCCCCATTGACCATCACTTCCGCTCCCACTGGGGGGTCCGAGGGGCCTGACCCCAGGAAACTCCACACAGACATATAGGGTTGGGGGTCAGGAGTGGGAGCCTGTCCACCTCCCCACCCCATCTGGCTGACGGAGTCCTACGGCCTGGGACCCAGCAAGGGAGCTAGACACCGGGGCTTTTCCGCAGGGTCCCCCTGGTTCAAATCTCCAAGCTGCAGAAAGGCAGTGAGGTGGCATCCACATCCCCCCCTCCTTAACCAGGGGCAGCAATTTAGTCTCGAGGTTCCCTGCGGAACTGGCCCCCCGGGGTCTATCCCCACTCACCCCGGGGAGGTCCCCTAGGCCTCTCCGCTCCCCCACCACCAGTTCATGCTGCTGCTGCTTCTGCAGCTCTTTCCCGGGCTCTCGCTGTCTCTCACAGTCCTCTTGCTCTCTCGGACTCAGCTCCAATCCCGTCGTCTCCGATCCCCCGATGGGGAACCCGATCGTGAAGACCCCTCGTCTGGTCGGGGACAGAAGTCTTGGGATGCCTGGCTCCCACTCCAGCTGCTCCCAGATCCTGCTATAGCCCCATTTGGGGTCAGGCATCTGTCCCTTCGCGCGGTCATCCTCCTCCAGCTGCACGAAGAACTGTGCCTTGGTGAACTTTCCAATGCTCAACCCTCTCTTTCTGCACAGGGTTACAATGTCCTTCTCAAGGAGACAGTGACAGGCCATCACTCCACTCTTCCCAAGTTGTTGTGGACTCACAGGCCTGTGTGCTCTCAGCTCCCCACGGTCTCCAGGGAGAACCCCTAGTGTGCCAGCCCTTCTCGAGGTCACCACCTCTCTCCCAGGGTGGAGCTGCAGACTCCTCTGCCCTTGGGACCGCTCGCTGCAATCCCCAGGGACCCTGTTACTGCAAAAGTCCTTCTCTCTGGTCACACACTCCTAGGGGTTAACCGCCCCCCGAAACCGCTCCTCTCTGAATCTTCAGCACGCCTGGTCCTCGTCAATCCCCCTTCGTTTTACTGCTCCCCAGTCACTTACTGCAGGAAGTGCCATCCACGGGGTGCAGTACATCCCACCGCTGCCACCAGTTGTCACGGAGTCCCTGGGTGATGCTCTGGAACTGCTCCCTATGCAGCCAGGCAGGACTCTGGGGAAGTCTCCTTTCTGTGAGCAGCCTGTCTTCAGGACACACAGCTCCCCCGGCTCCACCTTCCTGGGTCTGACCTCGGAGCATTCAGCCTCCTCTGCCCCTCCATGAGCTTCCCACACCGAGTCCGCCCAGGCGGGGTCCTGGGGGGGGGGCAGAGGGTCCTGCCCCCCAACTCTACAGTCAGACGTGACTCTCAGCCAGCCAGTAAAACAGATGGTTTATTAGACGACAGGGACATGGTCTAAAACAGAGCTTGTAGGTGCAGAGAACCGGACCCCTCAGCTGGGTCCATTTTGGGGGGCAGTGAGCCAGACAACCACGTCTGCACTTCACTCCATGTGTCCAGCCAGCCCCAAACTGAAACTCCCTCCAGCCCCCCAACCCCCTCCCCTGGGCTTTGGCCCTTTCCCGGGCCAGGAGGGCACCTGATCCCTTTGTTCTCCAGCCCTTTAGCTCTCACCTGGCAGGGGGGAAGGGCCCAGGCCATCAGTTGCCAGGAAACAGGGTGTCGGCCATTCTCTGTGTCCAGACCCCTGCACACACCTGCCCTCTAGGGCTCTGCAACAATCATACACCCTTACCCCACCACCTAGAGACTTAAGAACTGTTTAGGGGAAACTGAGGCACCCCCACACTATTCAGAGGAACCATTAAGAACAGTCCCACTTCGTCACAGTGCCCCACCCTGCTACACAGCCCCCCCACCCCCAAGCAGGCTTCCAGTGACCTGACCTCCGACACCCCCGCCCCTGTTGCTCCTCCTCCTTGTCTTTGTCTCGCTTCCCGGGCAAAGAGTCACCTGGTCGCAGCCCCCTCCTGGGTCTCAGGTTATGAAGGGCACCGGAGCCATCTCACCTGCCCCCGAGGGTCTCAGCCAAAGTCCCACACCCCTATTCCCACCACCGAACCACTGGTGCAGCACACAGGGAAACTGAGGCACACACAATATTAGTGTAGGACAGTAAGACTCACATGCAGCATAACAAGATGAATGATACATCACATTGTCACAGGGGGACCCGCTGGGGGGTGCCCTGAGATTTCTCTTCCTTCACCACCTCCCCCCAAGAGTCTGTGGCATCCGGACACCTGGGTTCACAGCAGGGGTCTCCTGAACTCCAGCCCCCCAGAACAGTCCATGGTGCCCAGCTGCCTGGGTTCACAGTGGCGGGGGGAGGGGGGGAGTCCATGGTGCCCGGATGCCTGGGCTCGCAGCTGGGTGTCCATTCTCCGCAGCTGATGTCCTCACTCGCTGGGGTCGGGGGGTCAGTCTGGGGGCAACAGACAGATTCAGGACAGGCAGCTGTAATACCAGGGCAAGCTGGGGGGGGGGGCGTGCAGCCCCCCACAGCCACCAGCCAGCCCCAGTGTGTGTGGTGGGGAATAAACTCCTTCATTACTCCACCCTCCCCAGTTGGCTCTGGCCTGTTTCTCGGGGGCGGAGGGGGTGGAAACCGGGAACTCCATGCAGGGGGGAGGACTGCTGTGGGGCCATGCTCCAGCATCGGGGGAGGGGCCCCATAGGGACTATTGGGGGCGGGAGGAGGAACTGGGGATCAAGGGAAGGGGGTTCCCATGGGGAGAGTGGGGGCAGTGCAGGGGGGAGGGAGGGGGCACCCTATAGGGGGAGCTCAGGGCAATGGGGGGTGGTTAGTGCTGGGGACAGGGGGCACTGGGTGGGATACAAGGGCAGGGGTGTGGATGGGGGGGGTCACTCACCTGTTTTGAGTGTGGGGGGGGCAGGGCGGTTCTTCCCCAGGTTGCTCTGAGCCAGGGTGTCCACCATCCAGTAGAGGGCGCTGGTGCACTTCTCCATCTGGGGGAGGAGTGGGGCAGGTGCTGAGGACCCTGCAGCCCCTCACCCCAGGATCCCCCCCACCTCAGCTGTCCCCCCCTTCCCCCGGACCCCTCAGCCCCCCTCTGCTGCCCCCATTGCCCCTCCTGACCCCCCACATGACCCCTCCTGACTCCCCCACCTCAGCCGTCCCCCCCCTTCCTCCGGACCCCTCAGGTCCCCTCTGCCACCCCCTTTGCCCCTCCTGACCCCCCACACGACCTCTCCTTATTCCCCCACCCCATCTCTGTTATCCCCCCCAAGATCCCCCTGTCTTTGTACCCCACGTGTCCCCCAACCCCGTACCTGGGTCTCCAGGGTCTTGAGCCGTCGCTCCTGCTCCCGGACCTCAGCCAATTGCTTCAAGGCCTGGTCGACCCTGCATGGGGGAGGAGACGGGGGGTCACTTGGGGGGCCCCCCGATTCTCCCCCGGATCTCCAGGTGACCCCCAACTCCAATGCTCTCCCCCCCATACTCACCCCAGCCCCAGATTCACCATTCCCTCCCTGAACCCCCAACCGCACACACCCCAGCTGCTCAATGCACCCCTGACCCCCCATACTCACCCTGCCCCTTCCTCCCTGCACCCCCATACACCCCTCATCTCCAGGCCCCCCCCGGCCCCCCTCACTTCTGAGACGTCCGCCGGAGCCGCTCGGTGTCGCTGTCCCGTTTCTGGCGGCCCAGGGCTACCAGGTAATTCTCCTTCTGCACGGCCTCCCAGGTGAGCAGCTGGGCGTCCTGCTCCGGGGACAGGTCCCGCGCTGGGGACCCAGGTGTCCGGGCGGGGTGGGGGGAGGGGAAGGCAGACACATGAAAAGCAGGCGGGGGCCAGCTCCAGCCCCACATCAACTTGGTGACCCCCCCCCCCCGAAAGACCCGCAGAGCGACCCTCAGATCTGCCCCCCCCGCCCCTCCCAGCACTGCCCCCTCCCTCCAAACCCTTGTCCCTGCCCCCAGAGCACTGCCCCCGGTCCTGCCCCACCCCTGCTAGGAGCCCCCCCCCAGCCACTCACCGAAGTGGCGGCTCTTGGCAGAGCCCCCCCGGGCCCGGTGGCGCAGCAGCTGGCGCAGGTGGCTGATGATGATGAAGGGGGGGGCCAGGGCCGGCCGGTTGTGATACTCCAGGATCAGGCTGTAACGCTGCGACTTCCAGTAGGTGTCGCTGTTGCCCTGCACCTTGGCAAAGGTGTAACTGGGGGGTGGGGGGAGGGGGATGTCAGACGGGCGGGGGGGTGGGGAAGGGACACTAGGCTGCCCCCACCAGGCCCTCGCACGCTCATCAACTCGCCCTCTGCATCTGCTAGTGCACTGGGGCCTCGCGCTGGTCAGCTCTGCCTCTGCACATGCGTGTGCATTGGCACCTTGCACAATCGTCAGTGTGTCCTATGCACATGCTAGTGCACCAGGGCTTGCACGCTCATCAGCTCACCCTTTGTCCGTGCCGGTGCTCCAGGGCCTGGCACACGTGGCAGCTCACCGTCCGCCCACACCAGTGCGCGGGGGCCTTGCACAATTGTCAGCTCACTTTCTGCACATGCTCGTGTACCAGGCCTTGCATGCTTGTCAGCTCACCCTCCACCCTCACTTGTGCCCTGGGGCCTTGCACACTCCTCAACTCTCCATCCACACATTCTAGTGCACTGGCATGTCAACTCACTATTCACGCAGTCTCCTTGCACTAGTGCCCGGCACCGTCCATGCTCGCCACACGCACTCATTCGCTTGACCCCTTGCGCACATCTTAACACAGGGTACACGTGCCCCACTGCACCCTGCCCCTCAGACACTCCCCAACTCACTGCGCACCCCCGGGGCCCACAAGGTGGTACCTGAACATGGCGATGAGCAGGTTGAGGAGCAGGATGTTGGCGACGAGGAGGAAGATGACGAGGAGAACCAGCACCAGCCAGTTGGCGTAAGTGTTCATGCAGGGCGTGCCCTCCTTCGCCCCCGAGTCGTCCGTGCAGTTCGACGCCGAGATCTGCGCTGCATGGGGGGGGGGGGTGTTTGAGATCTGTGAGCCAGCCCATCCCCCGCCCTGGGACCAGAGGGGAGCCGGCGCCCCCTAGAGGGGACAGGCCCCGGCCCCCACTCCCCGCCCCCCCTGAGCCAGCCAGTCCCCGCCCTGGGGCCGGGGGGAGCCGGCACCCCCTAGAGGGGACAGGCTGCTCACCGCATTCGCCGCCCCTGAGCCAGCCAGTCCCTGCCCTGGGACCAGATGGGAGCCGGCACCCCCATGCCCCATTCCCCGCCCCCCCTGAGCCAGCCAGTCCCCGCCCTGGGGCTGGGGGCAGCCGTGCCCCGCACCATCGATCTCGTTGAGCGGGATCTGGCCGAAGATCTGCAGGTAGGGCCGGTAGAAGACACGGCGGAAGATCCAGGCCAGGCGCTTGTCACTGGGGTGCAGCAGGCCCTCGGTCGTCACCCCGTAGGCCACCAGCCAGACGGCCAGGAAGAAGAGGAAGAGGAAGACGTCCTTCATCTGTTGGGGGGGGAGCATGAGCACCTGGGATGGGTCCCCCCCAACCCTCCACTGGCCCCCACCTGGTCAGACCCCCCACAACTCCCACATCCCCTTCCTGGTCAGACCCCCCACTGCCCCCCACATCCCCCTCCTCGTCAGATCCCTCACTGCCCCCATAACCCCCATGGGGCCCCCACATCCCCCTCCTGGTCAGATCCCTCACTGCTCTCCATAACCCCCACGAGGCCCCCACACCCCCCTCCTGGTCAGACCCCCACTGCCCCCCACATCCCCCTCCTGGTCAGAGCCCCTGCACTGCCCCCCACAACCCCCTCCTGGTCAGCTCTGTTACTGCCCCCATAACCCCCATGGGGCCCCCACATCCCCCTCCTGGTCAGACCCCCACTGCCCCCCACATCCCCCTCCTGGTCAGAGCCCCTGCACTGCCCCCCACAACCCTCCCTGGGGCCCCCACATCCCCCTCCTGGTCAGACCTCTCCACTGCCCCCCACAACCCGCCTTGGGGCCCCCACATCCCCCTCCTGGTCAGAGCCCCTGCACTGCCCCCATAACCCCCATGAGCCCCCCCATATCCCCTTCCTGGCCAGAGCCCTCCACTGCTCCCCTCAACACAAGAATCCCCCCAAACCCCACCTCCACGCCCCTTCCCACCCTGCCCCCCCCTTTTCCGTCCATCCCTCAGCCCCTTCGATCCCCCGCTCACCATCTTGCCCGCGATGATCATCTTGGGGCCCAGCTGTTTGTTGACGGCGAAGATGTGGATGAGACGTAGGGTGAAGACCATGAAGTCCAGGCAGAGCACGGTGCGCCCCAGCGGGTAAGTGCCTTGAAACATCCTGTGGCGGGGGAAGGGGGGTGAGCCGGGGTCCAACCTCCCCAGCACAGCGGGGAGCTGCCCCCAATCCCCTCCCCAAACCACAGCCAGGGACCCCAGCTCAGTCGGGGGTTGATTCTGGGCCGAGGTGGGGGATGGGTCAGGGGGACCCCAACACCCTCCCCACTCACAGCTGGGGCCGTGCGGTGTGACTCTGTGCCGAGGGGGGAGGTACGAAGCCATGGCTGGTGGGATGGGGGCAACAGGGGTGGGGGGGCGGCACCATGCCTGGGCAGGGATGGGAGACTGCGGGTGCCAGGGGCTGGGGGCACCATGCCCAGGCAGGGGGATGGGGAGACGGGAGGCTGCAGGTGCCAAGCCCACGGGGGTGCTGAGCGAGGAGGGGGCGGGAGGCTGCGGGTGCCAGGCCCACGGGGGTGCTGAGCGAGGAGGGGGCGGGAGGCTGACGGTGCCAGGCCCACGGGGGTGCTGAGCGAGGAGGGGACGGGAGGCTGCGGGTGCCAGGCCCACAAGGGTGCTGAGCGAGGAGGGGACGGGAGGCTGCGGGTGCCAGGCCCATGGGGGTGCTGAGCGAGGGGGGGGGCGGGAGACTGAGGTTGCCAGGCCCACGGGGGTGCTGAGCGAGGAGGGGGGGAGGCTGAGGGTGCCAGGCCCACAGGGGTGCTGAGTGAGGAGGGGGTGGGAGGCTGCGGGTGCCAGGCCCACGAGGGTGCTGAGTGAGGAGGGGATGGGAAGCTGCGGGTGCCAAGGGCTGAGGGCACCGTGCCCAGGCAGGGGGATGGGGAGATGGGAGGCTGCGGGTGCCAAGGGCTGGGGGCACATGCCCAGGCAGGGGGATGGGGAGATGGGAGGCTGCGGGTGCCAAGGGCTGGGGGCACATGCCCAGGCGAGATGGGAGGCTGCGGGTGCCAGGGCCATGGGGGTGCTGAGCAAGGAGGGGGCGGGAGGCTGTGGGTGCCAGGGGCTGGGGGCATCAGGCCCAGGCAGGGGGATGGGGAGATGGGAGACTGCAGGTGCCAGGGGTAGGGGGCACCATGCCCAGGCAGGGGGATGAGGAGATGGGAGGCTGAGGGTGGGGGTGCTGAGCGATGGGGGGACGGGAGGCTGCGGGTGCTAGGCCCATGGGGGTGCTGAGCAAGGGGGAGATGGGAGGCTGCGGGTGCCAGGCCCATGGGGTGCTGAGCGAGGGGGGGCCGGGAGGCTGCGGGTGCCAGGGGCTGGGGGCACCATGCCCAGGCAGGCGGATGGGGAGATGGGAGGCTGCGGGTGCCAAGGGCTGGGGGCACCGTGCCCAGGCAGGGGGATGGGGAGATGGGAGGCTGCGGGTGCCAAGGGCTGGGGGCACCATGCCCAGGCAGGGGGATGGGGAGATGGGAGGCTGCGGGTGCCAAGGGCTGGGGGCACCATGCCCAGGCAGGGGGATGGGGAGATGGGAGGCTGCGGGTGCCAGGGCCATGGGGGGCCTGAGCGAGGAGGGGACAGGAGGCTGCAGGTGCCAGGGGCTGGGGGCATCATGCCCAGGCAGGGCGATGGGGAGATGGGAGGCTGCGGGTGCCAGGGGCTGGAGGCACCGTGCCCAGGCAGGGGGATGGGGAGATGGGAGACTGCGGGTGCCAGGGGTAGGGGGCATCATGCCCAGGCAGGGGGATGGGGAGATGGGAGGCTGCGGGTGCCAAGGGCTGGGGGCACCATGCCCAGGCAGGGGGATGGGGAGATGGGAGACTGCGGGTGCCAGGGGTAGGGGGCACCATGCCCAGGCAGGGGGATGGGGAGATGGGAGGCTGCGGGTGCCAGGGTAGGGGGCATCATGCCCAGGCAGGGGGATGGGGAGATGGGAGGCTGGGGGTGCCAAGGGCTGGGGGCACCGTGCCCAGGCAGGGGGAATGGGGGGACGGGGGACGGGTGGCTGGGGGCTTCGCCCAGGCCCGCTGGGGTCTCACCGGCAGACGGCCCCCAGCAGGAAGAGCCCCAGGGCGATGAGGTCGAACTGGTTCCAGGGGTCCTGCAGGTAGGCGCGGGCACGCTGGGCCAGCGGCTGGCTCCCGGTGAAGCAGCCCTGGCGCAGCTCCTCGCACAGCAGGGTGAAGACCCAGGCGTAGAGCAGGACCTCGGCGGCGTGGGGGCCTTCGGGCGGGGGGCGCGGGAAGTCCAGCAGCAGCACGTAGGAGAAGAGCAGCAGGAAGAGCAGGTACATCACCACGTTGCCCAGGAAGGCTGTCACCGGCGCCCCCCAGAACCGGCGCCAGCACCAGAGCCAGGCCCAGCCCGGCCGCCGGGGGGAGCTCAGCGAGGACGCCGACCTGCGGGGAGCGGGGTCAGAGCTCAGCATGGCGGGGCTCTGGCTTGCGGGGGGTCAGATCTGAGCATGGCGGGGCTCTGGCTTGTGGGGGGGGGTCAGATCTCAGCATGGGGGGGCCATGGCCATGGCGGGGGCTCTGGCTTGCAGGGGTGGTTAGATCTCAGCATCGGGGATTCAGCCATGGGGAGGTCTCTGAGCTGCAGGGTGGGGGGGTCAGATCTCAGCATGGGGGGGTGACACCCTATGTCACGCAGTGTGAGGGAGTCAGGGCCCTGCACCCCCCTCTTCCTGCGATTCACCGTGACTCTCAGCCAGCCAGTAAACTGGAAAGTTTATTGGACGACAGGAGCACGGTCCCAAACAGAGCTTGTTGGTACAACCGGGACCCCTCAGATAGGTCCGTCTGGGGGGCAGGGAGCTTAGACCCCAGCCTTGGGGTTCCCTCCGTTTCCCCTGTCCACTCCCAACTCAAGACCCCCTCCAGCCGACTCCCCCAGCCTCCCCCCGGCTCCTCCTCCAGCCTTTCATAGAATCATGGAAGATCAGGGTTGGCAGGGACCTCAGGAGGTATCTAGTCCAACCCCCTGCTCAAAGCAGGACCAATTGCTTCCCGGGCAAAAGGTGTCACCTGGCCTCAACCCCCCCCTCCTGGCTCAGGTTACATGCTCAGGTATCATCCCTCCAGTGAAGCCCCCCCTGCTATCCCCAGTAAAACGCCCCCGCAACATTCCCAGATCAATCTGCCCCACTCCCTGCTCCGTCACACCCTGGCACCTCAAAATCCGCCACGGCCAAGGAATGAGGATGTGTTTTGTGCCAAATCTGCCTTGTGAGGTATCATTCGAAAAGTCTTGATCTGCTGGACACTAATATTGCGTTGTGTGGTGTGTGCAGCTGTCGCATGAGAAGTTATGAAGTTTGCGAAGTGGGAACGTTCTTAATGTTTTCTCTGAATACTGTGTGGGTGCCTCAGTTTCCCCTAGGCAGTTCTTACGTATCTAGGTGGTGGGATAGGGGTGTGTGATTATTGCAGAGCCCTAGAGGGCAGGTGTGATGCCATCTGCACAAAGAATGGCCGACACCCTGTCTCCTGGCAACTCATGGCCTGGCCCGCTCCTCCCTGCAAGGTGCCAACTGAAGGTGTTGGAGAACAAAGAGATCCGGTGGCCTCCTGGCCCCGGGGAGAGACAAAGGCCCGAGGAGGGGCTGGAGGGAGTTTCAGTTTGGAGCTGGCTGGGACCTGACTGAGGGGTCGTGTTTTCTGCACCTATAAGCTCTGGTTTGGGCTGTGTTCCTGTCGGCTTATAAACCTTCTGTGTTACTGGCCGGCTGAGAGTGATGGTGAATCGCAGGAAGTGCGGGGTGCAGGGCCCCGACTCGCCCACTCTCCGTGACAGTAAGTGTCTGTGTTACTGGAACATGTCATGAGGTTGGGGACACCCACAAGCCTCCTTTCCGGTATGCCGGTAAAAAGGCCAGCCAATGCTAATGGCTCGTTGAGGAAAAAGCCACATGCACAAGGGTCACCCCAGGAACTGGGTACGCTAGAAACCTCTCCGACACAATGGGAACTGTTTGACCCGGCTGACAGCAAGAGAGTTTTCCAGCAAGGGGGGAGAAGGTATCAAAGGGGGACAATGACATCACGGGGGGACCTCACTCTCCCTGCAACACCTGGAAACACCTGAGGGGCAAGGACTGAACTGGGGGAAGTGCAGGTCCCAGGCTAGAGGGATTTCTAGCCTGTGTATGAAAACCTGGGGAAACCAAGGCAGCTTGTGCCATCAGAATCTGCCAGCCCGTTTATCGCTCCAGGGGAGAATTTGTTCATTCATCTCCTATCTATCTAGCGTGTTAAGCTCAGTTTGCGGTTTTGTTTATTTGTTACGTAATCTGCTCTGATCTGTTTCCTATCCCTTCGAATCTTTTGTAGTTAATAAACCGGTTTTTGTTCTGTCTAAACCCAATGTGTGGAAATGATCACAGGGGGCAGGAAGCTGTCCATATCTCTCTCCACAGTAAGCGAGGGGGCGAATATCAGGAGCTTACTCTGTACAGTGCAAGTCGGGATCACTTTGGTTTACACTCCAGGGGGGGAGGGGGTGCCTCAGGAACTGGGAGGGGACTTAGCTGAGCCTGATCGCAGCATCTGTGTGTGTAGCCGCAGCTGGGTGTGTCCCGACCTGGGTGTGTGCTGGTGGAAGTGTAGGACCCGGAGCAGGTCTGCTCTGATCTGGGAGGGGACAAGGGCAGGACCCCTCAGCACCATGGGATCCAATGTATGAGGCACCCCAGCCCCCTCCCCCCCGGGCTGCCCCCCTTACCCCGTGAGGATCTCCTCCACTGGGCATTTCCCGTCGGCATCCAGGTTCTCCAGGGTGTGGGGCTTCTCCTGCTGCAGATCCTCCTCCATCGCCCTGGGGGGTGGGGGGGGGGAGAGAGATAGACTGAGTTTGGGTCCTCGGTGCTGCAAGCTTCCCCACAGCAGTGCCCCAGCCAGGGACCCCGGCGCTGCAAGCTTCCCCACAACAGTGCCCCCTTATGTAGCTGACCCCCTCCCCGGGGCCCCCCTAGCACCCACCTGAAGGTGATGAGGTTGGTGAAGATGAGGGGGGGGCAGAAGAAGGTGAGGAGGAGTTTCCAGACGGGCGTGGACCTTTCCATCTCGCCCCACCAGTTCTGGGTCAGCAGCGCCTGCGGGCAGCGGGAGGGAGGGGAGGTTAGCGCTGGGTGGGGGTCACTTCTTACCCACCCACCCCCCAGGTCCCCTCTCCAAATCTTCCCCCTCCCCCTGTACCTGCACCCCCCGTACCCACACCTGCCTCGTATCCGCCCCCCCATACCCACCCCTATACCTGCCTCGTACCTGCCCTCCCATACCTGCCCCGCCCCCATACCAGCCCCCCCGTACCTGCACCTGCCTTGTACCCACCCGCCCGTACCCACCCCCTATACCTGCCTCGTACCTGCCCTCCCATACCCACCCAGCCTTTACCTGCACCTGCCTTGTACCTGCTCCCCCGGATCCACCCCCTATACCCGCCTCGTACCCGCCCTCCCATACCCGCCCCGCCCCCCCGTACCTGCACCCCGTCGTGGGCAAAGAAGCACCGGGCCTCGGCCAGCCAGGCGAGCTGCAGGCAGGTGGCGCCGCCCCAGAGGTGGGAGCGACGCACGAGGAGCTGAGAGGCCCGAGACTCACTGTTCCCATAGCACTCGCCGAACACGCCTGGGGGATGGGGGGGGTCAATGGTGACACCCCCGGGACCTCCCAGCCCCCCTCGCACCCCCGTATCACCCCCTGCACTCCTGTATCACCCCCTGAACCCCCTGTACTGCCCCCTGCACCCCCATACCACCCCCTGCATCCCCCATATCACCCCCTGCCTGCCCATCCCCCCTTCGCCCCCCATACCTCCCCCTGCACCCCTGTACCACCCCCTGCACCCCCCGTACTGCCCCTGAACCCCTGTACTGCCCCCTGCACGCCCATCCCCCCTTCACCCCCTATACCGCCCCCTGCACCCCTGTACCACCCCCCAGACCCCCCATACTGCCCCCTGCACCCCTGTACTGCCCCTGCATGCCCCATACCGCCCCCTGCACGCCCACCCCCCCATCACCTCCATACGGCCCCCTGCACCCCCATCCACCCATACTGCCCCCTGCACCCCCCCCTGCACCCCCCACACTGCCCTGCCCCCCGTCTCCGCCCCCTTCACCGATGGCCAGGGTCTGGAACTTCATGGCCAGCTCCTTCATGTCCACGGCCTCCTGCGCATCCGATTCGAGGTGGGAGAGTTCCCGCAGGATCCGCGTCCCCACCAGCGCCCCCCCCACTGCGTCCGGGGCCTGCGGGGGAGAGGGTTACAGAGAGAGACACCCCCCGGCGACCCCCGGATCTGCGTCCCTGCCAGCGCCCCCCCATGGTACTCCCACCTCCCCCAGAGGGTCTCCCACTCCCCCCAGCACCCCCCCATGGTACTCCCACTCCCCCGAGGGTCTCCCACTGCCCCCAGCATCCCCTCGGGTCTCCCCCCAGCTCACCTTCCCCTGGGGGTCTCCCCCTCCCCCCAGCATCCCCAGGGGTCTCCCCCCACCCCCCAGCTCCCCGCCCCCTGGGCCCCCCTCACCATCTCCCAGCAGTACGTGGCCATCTCGCCCCGGTTGAGCAGCACGGCCCAGATGAAGAGGTCAGTCCAGGGGTTCCGGGTGCACTGGTCACGGTACAGGGGGTCCCCATCCAGCAGGGAACCCTTCTTCTGGGGGGGCGGGGAGAAGAGGGGGAAGGGTCAGAGCCACGTGGATGAGGAGACCCCTACTGGCAGCCCCCCCATCTTCCCCCACCTCCCCCTGCAACCCTCAGGGTCCCACCCCAGCCTCCTGCTCCCTATGCCCCCCCACATACCCCAGCCCCATTGTGACCCCCATCTTATTGCACCCATATACCCCAGCCCCCCAGCATACCTCAGCCCCCTTGGGTCCCCACCCTGCCCCCATCAAGTAACCCGGCCCCTTTGTCCCTGCAGGTACACCAGGCCCCCTGTACACCCCCTCCTCTCGCATCCCTGCCCCCTTTGCCCCCCCGGCCAGCCCCCCAGTGCACCACCTCCTCCCATGTCCTTGGCCATGTACCCCAGGCCCCCCGTGCTCCCCACCTCCCACGTCCCTGCCCCCCTTGGCCCCTCACATACCCCAGCTCCCTTGGAGTCCAGGGGGTGCAGCCTGGCATAGAAGGGGGCGCAGACGTCGCCCAGCAGCTCGCGGAGCAGGCGGGCCACCTGGGTCAGGGAGCAGTCAGGGGGGCGCTCCACAAGCTGGTAGTGGGGGGGCTCGGGCCCCCCCTGGCGCCGCACCAGCAGCTGGTGCAGCAGTGAGGCCTCGGGGACCCCCCGGTACAGCTCCTCCAGGCGCCCCCAGGTCAGGAACTTGCCCAGGTCCAGCCCGTTCTCCACGAACAGACGCACCAGGGCCGGGCGGTCCCCCAGCAGCGCGTCCCGCATGGGCTCCTCCAGCAGGGGGGGCTGCGGGGTGGGGGGGAGAGAACACAGGTTAGCACCTGCCCTGTGAGCACCAGCCCCCCCAAGAGCCCCCAAGGACCCTGGACACCCCCCCAGAGTGTCCCTCCCGCCTCTGTGCCGGCTCCCTAGCTCCCCTCTCAGCTCCCCATGGGGGTCCCTCCTCCCCCTACCCCCCAGAGCTCCCCCTCAGCTCCTCCCCCGGGGTCTCCCCTCCCCCTGCTCCCCTGAGGGCCCCCAGCTCCTCCTTCTGGGATCTCCCTCCCGCAGGGTCCTCCCAGCTCCTCCCTCAGGGTCCCTGCCCCGCCCCCCCCCTCACCTCCCACTGGATGTCTCCACGGAAGAGCTCAGAGCGGGCGATGTCCACGCGGTTCCAGGCCACAGCCAGGCGCAGCTCGTCCAGGTACTGGCTGGCCTCACCGGTCAGGTGGCCGCCTGTGGAGGGGCAGGGGGCGGGATGGCTGTGGTAGCGGTGTGACTCAGTTTCCCCACCCTGGCAGCCTGGCGGGGATGGGGAGGGCTCAGCCCAAAGGCAGGCCGCATCAATGCAGCTTGAATGTGTCCACACGGGGCTCAGTGGGGAGCCACCGATCTGCGCTGAATCCGGGCTGGGGTCTCTGCTGTGGTGGGCCAATCTGGGGGCTCCCCCTCCCCCAGACCAGGAGGACAGTCACTGGGCCCAGCTGCTGTGGGGTGCAGCCAGCCCCATAACCATGAATACTCCGAGAGGTGGGGAGGGCGGGAAGGTGGCAGCGGGGGAAGTGCGGGATACCCTGGGGAGGGTGGGGAGATCCCAGGGGGAAGAGCAGCATGGGGGGGACTCTGTGGGGGGCGGGGGGGGCTCACCTCTGACCAGAGCTTTGAGCAGCACCGTCTCAAACTCCTCCAGCCCCTCCTCATCCGAATAGACTGTGACCAGGTCCCGCCGCGCCAGGATCTCCTCCACCTGGGGGGGGCAGGTCTGACACCCCATGACACCCCCAAACTCCTGCACCCCTCTCCCCACAACATCAGGATCCACTCCACCTGGAGGGCAGGTCTGACACCCCGTGATCCCCCTGCATCCTGCTCCCCGCAACGCCAGGATCCGCTCTGCCTTGGGGGGCAGGTTGGACACCCCATAACCCCGCTGCACCCCTGCACCCCCTTCCCCACAGTGCCAGACTCCACTCCACCTGAGGGGCAGGTCTGACACCCCATGACCCCCCCCCACAGCGCCTCCCCACATTGTCAGGATCTGCTCCACGGGGTGGGGGCAGGTCCAATACCCCATCACCCCCCGTCACCCCCCTCCCTACAGCACCAGGATCCACTCCAATGGGGGGGAGGTCTGTAAGAAGTGAAGATTTTCCCTCATTACGTTGTATGTGAGTCTGTTTTGCATGAATGCTATGTGTGCCTCAGTTTCCCTGTGTATTACACCAGTGTCTGGGTAGCGGGAATAAGCATGTGTGACTTTTGCGGGGGCTGCTCCAGCAGCCTGCAGGGATGCTATGGCCGTCCCCTTCCTAACCGGAGACTCCGGAGGGGGATGCGACCAGGTGACTCTGTGCCCTGGAAGTAGGGTGACCAGACAGCAAATGTGAAAAATCAGGACGGGGGTGGGGGGTAATGGGAGCCTACATAAGAAAAAGACCCAATAATCAGGACTGTCCCTATAAAATCGGGACAGCTGGTCACCCTACCAGGAAGGAGAGAGAGGCCAGAGGGAGGGCAGAGCTCTGCCCTACGCTGTGTTCCTGGTCCTCCCCATGCCCACCCAGCCAGCCGAGACTCACTCGCTTCCAGCTGCCTGGCCTCTGCCCTGCCCATTGCTCCTCCTGCAGCCTCTGTCTTACTTCCCGGGCCAGAGTCCCCTGGTCGCATCCTCCTCCGGGGTCTCTGTTTACAAAGGGACGGCCAGAGCATCCCTGCAGGCAGCTGGAGCTGCCCCTGGATAAGTCACACCTGCTTATTCCCACCACCCAGACACTGGTGCAATACACCGGGAAACTGAGGCACACACAGCATTGACGCAAAACAGTAAGACTCACATACAACGTATCAAGGGAAAATCTTCACTTCGTCACAAGGTCCGACACTGCTCCCCGCAGTGCCAGGCTCCGCTCCACCCTGAGTGCTTGGGTCCCGCTGAGGGCGGGGCTGAGGGGTCAGTCCCTTGAGTCCCCCCCCCAGATGCCTGGGTCCCCGGGGGGGCTGTGGTACCTGCTCGGCCAGGCCTGGCACGTCGGCGGGCGGGAAGCGTCCCTGCAGCTTCTCCTGGATCAGCTCCCGGCTCTCCTGGCCCGGCTGCACGTCCTGCAGGATCTGGGCCAGACAGTCGGCCGCACCCCCGGAGCCCCCCACCAGGAGGCAGGGGATGTCCGCCTCAGCGGCCTCCCGCACGCGCTGGAGGGGGGAAGGGGGGGTCAGCAGAGGGGCAGGGTGTCCCCCTCCCACTCCACAGCCATCAACACCCCCCCGTGTCCCTCTCCCACACCCTGCCCCCCCATTCCCCTTGTTCCCCCTCCATCCCCCCATTCCCCTCCCCTCCCCCAGTCCCCCGGGGCTGTGTCCATCCCCCCCTGCCCCCCCCCGTCCTCCCCTTACCGTGACCATGGAAGCGTTGCCCCCGATGACCATTACCAGCACGGGGATCTCGATGCTTCCAGTTCCTGCAAGATGGCGATCGGGGGAGATTGTCAGTGCCGGGGGGGGCGGGGGGGCCGGCAGGAGGGGGCGGGTGACAGATCCGGCCCCAGGGAATAGCCAAAAACTAGTGTGTCGGCACAGGCTGGTCTTGTGGGTTCTCTCCCCACCCCTGGGACCAGGACGCCTGGGTTCTCTCCCCACCCCTGGGACCAGGACGCCTGGGTTCTCTCTGGGTGGGGGAGACCACGACTTGCTCAGGGGATCTTGCCCAGGGGAGGGAAGGCGGGCAGCCTGAGGCGGGGCACTCAGAACTTAGGGGGCGAGTAACGGGGGGTGGAGGGCAGATGTGGTTAAGGGCTCAGGAAAGGCGACTAACCCTGGTAACCATGGCTGTGGTGTGTGTGTAGCTGTGGTAGCCATGGCGCCGTGTGAGTGTGTGTGTACAATCATGCTAACCCTGGCGAGGGGGAGTAACCATGGTAACCTGGCCAGGGAGTAACCAGGGGGCTGTGACCATGGTAATCGGGCTGGGGGTAACTGTTGTAACCGGACCAGGGGAATGTGACCGTGGTAACCAGGCCCGGGGTAACCGTGGTAAGCGGGCTGCGGGGGTGTGACCATGGTAACCGGGCCCCCTGGTAACCAGGCCAAGGGTAACCAAGCTGGGTGCAAGCGAGGTAACCAGGCCGGGGGTAACCAGGGTAACCGGACGGGGGTACTCACCCCTGGCGCCCACCCTCTGCTGGGCGATGTGTTTCTCCAGGTGGGCGCGGAAGCGGCTCTCGCCCCCGGGGCGCCCCCGGGAACCGTCGTCCACCAGGAAGAAGAGCGAGTGGTTACTGTCCAGGGGGCAGGCAGTGCCCGCAGGGGGGACCCACCAGTAGTGGGCAGGGAACGAGCCCTGGTGGGGGAGAGCGGGGGAGGGGGGGCTTGGTGACAGGCCGGACCCCCCCGAGAGACACCCCAGCACCCAACCCGACCCCCCCGCAAAGATCCTCCAGCACCCAGCTCGATCCTTCCCCCCGCCAGCCTCCAGTCCATCCCCCACAGGGACCTCTCCCTGGTACCCAGACTGGAGCTCCCCCAGGCCCCCCCCAGAGAGCCCTCAGTGGCCCACGCCCTCCCCCCACCCGCTGCCAGGATCCCCCCACCCGTACCTTGGGATTGACGAGGGCCTTGCGGTTAGCAACGACGCCCCAGGGCGCGATGCCCATGGCCACCACGCGGGTGCAGGGGCTGGTGCTGGCTGTGGCATGGTCCCGGACGGCCTCCCCGACATGTCGCCCAATGCCGGCCTGCAACCCCCCGGTCATGATCCATGCACCTGGGGGGGTGGGCAGGGAGCGTGGCACAGGCTGAGAGTGTAACACACCCCTCCCAGTGCCCCCCCACTCCTACGTACCCCCATCTCCCCTCCCCGCTGTGTCACATCCAGAGCCTGAATGGGACACAGGCACAGACTTGACCCATCCCTCAGGCCTGGGGGCGTGTGCACCTGGGGGTGCAACGTCGCACCCGGCTGCCGAGCATGGATCTGTGTGTGGGTGTCAGTGCAGGGCAGCGCGTGTGCGCGGCGGAGTCTCGCTGGGCACGCAGAGTCCACACATTCAGCGGTGCAGCAGCCTCGGAGCATGTGGCAGGTCTTCCCCGCCAGTGGGACAGGGCGTGCCCTTTTGCACCCACACGTGCGAGAGCACAGAGCGCACTGGCATTTGCACGAAGCACGGCAGCATTTGCACGGCGTGCCCTGGTGTTTGCACAGCGTGCACCAGCGTTTGCATGGATCCTGGCAGTGTTGGAATTGAGCGCACCGGCATTTGCACGCACATGGCAGTGTTTGCACGGAGCACACTGGCATTTGCATAGAGCGCACCGGCATTTGCACGCACATGGCAGTGTTTGCACGGAGCACACTGACATTTGCACAGAGCGCACCGGCATTTGCACGCACATGGCAGTGTTTGCATGGAGCACACTGACATTTACACAGAGCGCACCGGCATTTGCACGCACATGGCAGTGTTTGCACGGAGCACACTGACATTTGCACAGAGCGCACCGGCATTTGCACGCACATGGCAGTGTTTGCACGGAGCACACTGGCGTTTGCATAGAGCGCACCAGCATTTGCACGCACATGGCAGTGTTTGCACGGAGCACACTGGCGTTTGCACAGAGCGCACCGGCATTTGCACGCACATGGCAGTGTTTGCACGGAGCACACTGGCGTTTGCACAGAGTGCACCAGCATTTGCACGCACATGGCAGTGTTTGCACGGAGCACACTGGCGTTTGCACAAAGCACGCCAGCATTTGCATGCACGAGTGCGTTGCACGCCCAGCTTTCCACCACTGCTCGGCCCGGGAGAGGGCGGTGGGGCCCACCTGTGCTTTGTGCCGCCTTCACCAGCCCCTTACGCAGCAGGTCCCGGAGCCAGGCCCGGACGGGGGTCTCCCCGTCACCCCCGACAACTGACACCACGAGGTTGGGAGGGGAGATTTTCCAGTGTTCGGTCACCAGGTTGTAGGCGAGCGCAGGGTCCGAGGAGTCCGACAGGCGGATGAACTGGCCAGGGGCAGTGAGGAACTGGTCAGGCGGTGCCCCTCACTCCCGCCCCGCAGCCCCAGGTTCCCCCCCTCCCCCTCCAGCTCTGCTGGTGCCCCTCACTCCCGCCCTGCAACCCCTCACCTTGCTGGATTTGCCACCGGCCCCCATGAACTCCAGCTCCCCGAAGGCGTCCGTGGGCCCCTCCGTGGTGTGCTGGGCCGAGTCCCATTTGCTGACGATGGCCGTGCCGAAGGCGTCTTCCACGGCCACAGAGACGTGCTCGGCCCGGGGGCTCCCGCACTGGCACCGAGGGGGAGTGCTGGGGAGGAGACGGGGGTCATGGGGGGGCTGAGGGGTGGCACTGGGAAAGCATGGTGCAGGGGGGCAGGGACAGGGTCACTGGGGCACGGGAGGGAGCAGGGGGTCACTGTGGGGAAGGGGGGTCACAGGGGCCTGCACTGGTAGAGGTGGGGAGGAGATGGGGTCATGGGGAGCATGGGGGGCACTGAGAGGAGAACCAGGGGTGCTGGGGGGCAGGGACAGGATCACTGGGACACTGGGGGGCAGGAAGGGGTCACTGGGGGGCAGAGGGGTCAACAGGGGGCTGCTGCATGTGATGAGACACCCCGGCCTGCACTTGACAATAATACCTGCAGTGCGGGAGGGAGGGCACTGGCGGATCCCCGGGCACTGGGGGAGCAGCCTCAGGGCATCCCCAATGGGGGGGGGACCCCACTCACCCCGTGTCCTGTGGATCCTCAATGTAGGTTGTGCAGGTTTTCTTCTTGAAGCGTTTGGGGATCCAGGCCTGGAGTGGGGGGGTGTGTGTGGAGGAGCCAGGTCAGGGTCTGAGAAAGAGGAAACCCCCCAACACCCCAATCCCCAGAGCCCCCCCAGTCCTGGAGAGGGGACCCTCAGAGCCCCCCAATCCCCTCACAGCCCCCCCACCCTGGAGAGAGGGGGCGCTGTCTCCTGCCCCCCAGGTGCACCCTACGCCCAGGAAGCTCGGTGTCTGGGTGCCCCATGCTGCCCATCACAGCCCTGGGGCAAGGGGCCCCGTACCTGATCTCGCTGTTTGTCCCTGCCCATGGTGCCAGGCTAGGCTGGGGCCGTCAGATCCGGAGCCCGCAGCGTCTGGAGCCCAGGGAACCCAGTGTCTCACCTGGCAAAGGTGAGTCGAACTCTCTCCAGTGCCGTGGCCCCACCCAACCAGAAACCAGCCTGACCAGATCGAGACACCCACGCGCTCGTGTGTGTGTGGAGGGGGAGGCAGGAAACACCCTGCTGCCAGTCAATCTGGAGTCACCACTGACTGCAGCGGGGTCAGGTTCTCTTCTCAGCGCCCAGGGTCAGTCCGGAGGCACTCCTGTTTGCAATGGAGTCAGGACTGGATTCTGATCTCAGCTCCGGGGGGTGGGTGTGTGTGTGATGAAGCGGGACTGTTCTTAATGTTTCCTCTGAATATTGTGGGGGTGCCTCAGTTTCCCCTAGGCAGTTCTTAAGTCTCTAGGTGGTGGGGTAAGGGTGTATGATCATTGCAGAGCCCTAGAGGGCAGGTGTGTGCAGGGGTCTGGACGCAGAGAATGGCCGACACCCTGTTTCCTGGCAGCTGATGGCCTGGGCCCTTCCCCCCTGCAAGGTGAGAGCTAAAGGGTTGGAGAACAAAGGAATCCGGTGCCCTCCTGGCCCGGGAAAGGGACAGAGCCTGGGCCGGGAGGGTGGGGGGAGGCGGGGGCTGGAGGGGGAGTCAGTTTGGGGCTGGCTGGGGACCTGGAGTGAAGTGCAGATGTGGTTGTCTGGCTCCCTGCCCCCCAAAATGGACCCGGCTGAGGGGTCCTGTTCTCTGCACCTACAAGCTCTGCGTTAGACCATGTTCCTGTTGTCTAATAAACCTCTGTGTTACTGGCTGGCTGAGAGTCACGTCTGACTGCGGAGTTGAGAGTCCTCTGGCCCTCCCAGGAGCCGGCCTGGTGGACTCGCTGGGGAAAGTGCCCGGAGGGGCAGGGGAGGCTGGAGGCTCCAGGCAGGCCCCAGGAAGGTGGAGCTGGGGGAGCTGTGTGTCCTGCAGACAGGCTGCTCCCGGAGAGGAGACTCCCCCAGAGTCCTGCCTGGCTTCGTGGGGAGCAGATCCAGAGCATTGCCCGGGGACCCCATGGCAACTGCAACGATCATACACCCTTATCCCACCACCTAGATACTTAAGAACTGCATAGGGGAAACTGAGGCACCCCCACTATATTCAGAGGAAACATTAAGAACAGTCCCGCTTCATCACGGGGACCGGGGGGGGGGTGGATTGTTCAATCTGGAGGCCTCCCCCCGCTCCCCTGCACTGGGGCAGGGCCAGCTCAGGCCTCCTTGGTAGGGGGCCCTACCCTGGGGCAGAGTTCACAGCCAGGACGCCCTGAGCAATCATCAGGTGTATCCGCACCGCACCCTCTATCCAGCCCGGAAGGGGTGGGGAGGGAACCGATCCCAGGGGGGGGACATGTCTTTGAGCCAAGCCCTTCCCCCGCCCCCGCCCCGGGATACGGAAGCCCCCGCCTCACACTCTCTCAGGCACCAAACCCCTGTTTGCCTCCCCCGCAGCATGAGGGTGGTTTGCATTAGTGTGTCCCCTCAAAGCCGGGCTCATTCCCCCCCCCTCCGGGACATTGCATTTATGTAGGGGGGGGCTGCCTATGGGGGCCCCTAAAGTCCCCCCACCCCAGCAGCTGTCTCCTGCATAGGAGCTTCATAACAGAGGGGCTGGGAGCCCGGACTCCTGGGTTCTCTCCCTGGCTCTGGGAGGAGAGTGGCGTCCAGTGGTTAGAGGGGGAGGGGTCTGGGAAAGAAGGGGGGGTCCATCCCCTACGGGTCGTGTGTGGGGCGTTCGGTGCCCGGCTGGCCCAGCGCCCTGGATGGATGCCCATGGCTGGGAATGGGACACCCGACTTGGCCCCTTGCCCAGCAGTGAGCGTCCAGGCTGCGGGCAGCCAGGTATTTATAGCCCCCCCGCCCCCCCCATCGCTGCCCTCCTCGGGTCCCATCAGCACATTCTTGCCCCGAATGCCGCTGCCCCCTATGGGGGGGGGAACGGGGGGGATCGAGCTAAAACCGAGCCACCAATTTCTTTCCCCTCCCCCTCCACGCCCCAGGTCACCGAGAGCCAGGGAGACAACCCAGGCGTCCTGGCTCCCAGCCCTGCCCCCACTACAGGACCCATACCCTGAGCTGGGTGACCCAGCTGCCGGGGCGGGGGCTGCTATTTATAGCCTGCCCTGGCATTCAGGGGGAGGGGGACATCTCGAATAAGGGCAACGAGGGGCCTGTGGGGGCCGGGCCAGGCCACCATTGGCGGGGGGGGAAGCTGGACAGCTGCAGCCGTCGCTCAGAGGACCCCGGGGCATCCGTGGCTCCATGCTGCTCGGCGCCGTCCTGCGCCCCCATGGCCCCCCCCACAGCCTGGCTCCTGCTGGGCCTGCTCTGCGCCCTGCAGCCCCCCGCGGCCCACGGCAACCATCACCACGGCGACGTGGAACCCCCCCAGCAGGCTCAGGGGCAGCCGCATTGCCATGACAACCCTAGCCCTGGCCACCATTGCCACGGCGACGTGGAACCCCCCCAGCAGGCCCAGGGGCAGCCGCAGCGTCCTGACAACCCTGGCCCCGGTGACAGGGAGCCCCAGGGGCAGCTACATCACCACGGCAACCACCACGGCGAGGAGGAGCAGCCCCATGGTCGTCACGGCGACGTGGCGCTCCCCCAGCAGGCTGAGGGGCAGCCGCCTCCCCACGAGGCCCCTCGCCCTGGCCACCACCGTCACCACGGCGACGTAGAACCCCAGGGGCAGCCCCATCCCCACGGTGACCGCCACCATCACCACGGCGATGAGGAGCAGCCGCCCCATGAGGCGGCAGATACCCCCAGGCCGCGTCGCCACGACGATGAGGAAGAAGATGCCCCTGGGCACCATCGCCACGATGATCAGGAAGTGGATGCCCATGGGCGCCGTCACCATGACGCTGAAGAGGATGAGGACGAGGCCCATGGGCACCCCCAGCCCGAGGAGGAGGAGGAGGAAGACGAGGATGGCCATCGCGGGCACAGCGACGAGTCGGATGAGTCCGAGGAGGAGGGGGACGAGTCCGAGGAGAGGGTCCTGAGGAAGCCCCTTGGGGAGGAGGAGAAGAGAGGGGGCAGGGCTCGCCAGGGGGAAGAAGATGATGGTGAGAGCAGCCCCTGAACCTGGGGGGAGGGGGGCTGGGGCACAGTGGGGGGCAGGGATCATCCAGGGGCAGCTCAGGAGGGCATTGGGAGGGCAAGGGGGCACTTGGGGGTGGGGGGAGCATGGTAGGGGGCTCAGGCAGTTCATCATCCCAAGGCCGTGGGCCTGCCGGGGGGGGGCATTGTTTGTCTAGGGTGAGGGGGTCGGGGTCAGGACCTGCCTGCCAGGGCCAATGTGACAGCTCCACGGCTGGCCAGGAGTGTATGTGTGTGTGTGTGTGGGGGGGGCTAGCAGGGTCAGGCCCCCCCCCCCCTCAGAGCTGCTGTGCTGTGGGGCGAAAGAGAGGGGGAGAGAACCCAGGAGTCCTGGCTCCCAGCCCCCCCCCCGGGGCTCTAACCCACCAGACCTCACTCCCCACCAACCCTGGCTGGGGATGGAACCCAGGTGTCCGGGCCATAGCTGTGTCTGTCCTTGCAGAGCGGGAGGAAGATGAAGAGGAGGATGAGGAAGAAGAGGACAGCTACCAGCCGGGCTCCGTGTGCCAATACTGCGCCTTCTGCAAGGTAACCCCCATATATCCTCCCAGGCCTCTCCTCACTAGTCGAGTGGTTAGAGTCTGTGTGCACGGGGGGGCCTGGGAGCCAGGACTCCTGGGTTCGATCCCTGGCTCTGGGAGTGGAGTGTGGGGGAGCCGGGGCCCTGCACCCTGCACTTCCTGCAATTCACCGTGACTCTCCGACAGCCAGTAACACAAAAGGTTTATTAGCCGACAGGAACACGGCCCAAAACAGAGCTTGTAGGTACAGACAACAGGACCCCTCAGTCAGGTCCCTCTTGCGGGGTGGGGAGCCCAGACCCCGGTTCTGGCCTCTCCCCTTCTCCCCAGCCAGCCCCAAACTGAAACTCCCTCCAGCTGCCTTCCCCAGCCACCCCCTGGCCCCTCCTCCAGCCTTTGTCCAGTTTCCTGGGCAGAAGCTGTCACCTGGGCCCAGTATCATCACTCATCATCTCCATCTAGTATTGGTGCAGCACCCCAGGGAAACTGAGGCACACCCCATGTTAGCAGAAGACGGAAAACTAGTAAAACTCCCCTGCACCATTCCCAGGTGAAAGCTCCCCATTCCTTACTCCGTCACATCTCTCCCCCCTTCGAGACTGAACTGAGCAGGATGTCACGGCGTCCCCGGGCAATGCTCTGGATCTGCTCCATGCGGAGCCAGCCAGGACTCTGGGGGACCCTCCTCTCTCGGAGAAGACTGTTCCCAGGGCAAGACGCTGCCCCAGCTTCCACCTTCCTGGGTCTGACCTCGGAGCCTCCAGCCTCCCCTGCCCCACCCTGCGCTTCCCGCAGCAAGTCCGCACGGGGTGGGGGTGGGGGTGGGTGTCCTGGGGTAGCCAGTGGGTCCTGCCCCCCAACTCCGCAGTCAGACGCGACTCTCAGCCAGCCAGTAAAACAGAAGGTTTATTAGCCGACAGGAACATGGTCTAAACCAGAGCTTGTAGGTACAGAGACCAGGACCCCTCAGTCAGGTCCGTCTTGGGGGGCAGGGAACCCAGAGCCCCATCTGGGCCTCCCTCCATTTCCCCAGCCAGCTCCAAACTGAGACTCTCCCGCCCTCCTCTGGCCTTTGTCTCTTTCCCGCTCCAGGAGGCCACCTGATCTCTTTGTTCTCCAGCCCCCTCAGTTGGCACCTTGCAGAGGAGGGGCCCAGGCCATCAGCTGCCAGGAGACAGGGTGTCGGTCATTCTCTGCAGACCCCATCACACTGGTCCCCTAGGGCTCTGCAACAATCACACCCCCTTATCCCCCCACCTAGATACTTAAGAAATGCCTAGGGGAAACTGAGGCACCCACACAGTATTAAGAGAAAACATTAAGAACATTTCTGCTTCGTCACACGGGGTCACTTGAACCAGTGACCTGGGGAAGTTCGGGCCCCCTCTCCAGGACAACACGTCCGCTATCATGTTGGCACTCCCTGTCACATGGACTACGTCCCTGTCATAATGCTGCAGGAGCAGGCTCCACCTCAGGAGCTTGGCCTTGGCTCCTTTCATCTGGTGCAGCCCGGTCAGGGGAGCGGTCGGTGTACACAGTGAAGTGTCGCCCAAAGAGATAAGGCTGGAGTTTCTTAAGGGCCCGCACCACGGCCAGGCATTCGTTCTCGATGGCCGCGGAGTTCTGCTCCCGGGGTAACACCTTCTTGGTCAAGTACCCGATGGGGTGTTGTCACGGAGTGCCCGGGCGATGCTCTGGAACTGCTCCCCATGAAGCCAGTCAGGACTCTGGGGCAGTCGCCTTCCGGTGAGCAGCCTGTCTGCAGGACACACGGCTCACACAGCTCCCACCTTCCTGGGTCTGACCTCGGAGCATTCAGCATCCTCTGCCCCTCCGTGTGCTTCCCACAGTGAGACCGCTCAGGCGGGGCTCCTGGGGAAGCCAGAGGGTCCTGCACCCCAACTTTGCAGTCAGACGGGACTCTCAGCCAGCCAGTAAAACAGAGGTTTATTAGACGACAGGAACATGGTCTAAAACAGAGCTTGCAGGTGCAGAGAACAGGACCCCTCAGCTGGGTCCATTTTGGAGGGCAGTGAGCCAGACAACCACGTCTGCCCTTCACTCCATGTCCTAGCCAGCCCCCAACTGAAACTTCCTCCAGCCCCTCCTCCTCTGGGCTTTGTTCCTTTCCCGGGCCAGGAGGGCACCTGATTCCTTTGTTCTCCAACCCTTTAGCTCTCACCTTGCAGGGGGGAAGGGCTCAGGCCATCAGTTGCCAGGAAACAGGGTGTCGGCCATTCTCTGTGTCCAGACCCCTGCACACACCTGCCCTCTAGGGCTCTGCAATGATCATACACCCTTACCCCACCCCCTAGATACTTAAGAACTGCATAGGGGAAATTGAGGCACCCCCACAATATTCGGAGGAACCATTAAGAACAGTCCCACTACGTCACAGGTGTCTCTCCCCGTTTTCACCATCCTGCCTTAACGCCGCCCTCAGCCCCACGTCTGCCATGTCGGTGAACACCGTAAAGGGCTTGTCAAAGTCTGGGTTTGCCAGGACTGGGCCACTGACCAGAGCCTCCTTCAGCGCCCGGAAAGCCTCCTGCCACTGCTCGGTCCAGACCACCTCGTCTGTGGCTTCCCCTTCTTGCACAGCTCAGCATTGGGGGCGGCTATGGCGCTAAAGTGGGGCACGAATCTTCGATAGTACTCCGCCATCCCAACAAAGGCCTGGACCTGCTTTTTGGTCTGGGGAGCGGGCCAGTCTCTGATCCCCTCCACCTTGGCTGGTTCCGGCTTTAGGCAGCTGCTCCCCACCCAGTGGCCAAGGTAGGACACTTCCGCTAAGGACACAGGTGTATGCAATGTACATGCCACGGCCAAACCCTCCACCCGCCTCAGGAGCTGATCCACCAGGCGCTGGAAGGTGGCCAGCGCTCCCTTGAGGCCGAAAGGCAGGGCCAGGAACTCATAGAGCCCCAGGGGGTGATAAAGGCCGATTTCAGCCGGGCATCTGCACCCAGCGGCACTTGCCAGCAGCCCTTTGTAAGATCCACGGTAGTAAGGTAGCGAGCTCCCCCCAGCTTGTCTGGGAGCTCGTCAGGCCTGGGCATGGGGTAGGCATCAGACACGGTGATGGCATTGAGCTTCCAATAGTCCACACAGAACTGGATTGACCTGCCTGTTTTGGGGACCAGCACCCCACCGGCGAGGCCCCAGGGCTGGCAGACGGCTGGATCACCCGCAGAGCCAGCATGTCCCTGACCTCTCTTTCCAGGTCCTGAGCAGGTTTCTCTGTGACTCGGAAGGGGGAGCATCTTATAGGGGGATGTGACCCTTCTGCACCCAGTGGACAGTCAGATTAGTGTGTCCAGGCTGGGTGGAAAACAGCTGTCCGTACAGATGCAGCACCCCTCTGAGCTCAGCTCGCTGGGCAGGGGCGAGCCGATCAGAGGAGGATTTTTTCCAGGGGGGAAGCAGCTCCTGACTCTGGGAATAGGTCTACTAAAGGGTCATCTCCCTGCTCCTCCCAATGTCCACACACATCTCACACCACATTCCCCCCATTGTAATATGGCTTCGTCATATTAACAGAAGGTCTGGTATGACGGCACGGTGCGCCCGTAGGGCCTTCCCAGGCCGCCTGTAGTTTGTTCAGTCCCAGATATGTGACCTCAGGGGCTTTACGCTGACTCCAGAGCCTTTCCCGGTACACCTCGGGCGTCAGCCCAAACCCACGGAGCAGGGCCTTTTGAGCAGTTCGTAGTCCTCTGCCTCCGCCCCTTCCATTCGGCTGTACAGCCCCTGTGACGAAGTGGGACTGTTTAACTTTCTTAACAGCTTTCACTCCCTCTGAGACTTTCTCAAAGCTCTCCACACTGGATCTTTCAACAGGAAAGTCAGTGGCTTCATTCAACAGAAAATTTCTGGCTGTTAGGAACTGAAACTTTCTTGATTAAATCACTTTCACACCCTTCAGTTGCAGTAAACTGCTTGCAAAGACTCCATGAGGATTCCTTTCCCTAGAGCTTTTCTATGCAACAATTCACCCCTCCCAGAAATTCTGCTCTTACCCTCTTTACCTAGGGCTTGCTCTCGAGGAACACTTCCTGAGCAACAACAGACTCTTTCTGGGTCTCCCTTACATCCAGAATTACCTCTGGCCCATCCGGCGGATTCCTCCACAATCCCCTTTCAGGCAAACTGACAGACTTCCTAGATAAAAGGCTAGAAGCCTTCTCCTTCCCTTTGCCACACACAAGTTCAGGAATCTTTTCCTTCTTGCTACAGGTTTCCACACCCTCAGTAGGTAACACAATCACATCCCCTTCATGCTCTCCTTGGGCCCTGGCTAGGTTCTCACCCTGATTAGTCAGAGTTGCTCCACCCTTTCCCAACAACACACGAGCAACAGGCAAAATACAAGCACCAGAATTGTCTGGTCTCTGGGATTTTACATAGACACTAACTGGATGCGACCTAGTTACAGGGCCATTCTCCCGAGCAGACACAAACTTAGGACCCTTCCCTTCCTGGGCTTTAGCTGAATCCAGAACCAGCTCTGAGACAACTGCACGACCCTCAACCATCACAGGCTGCAAGGCCCCTTCTGTCTGCTCCACAGACAAAGAAGAGCCGGACACACTTTCTCCTTCACCAGACACCCAGCTTGGGATCTCATTCCCCTTGTCCCAGCACACAGGGCTGGTCACAGTCAACTGCTTGGAGATCAGGGTAGCTCCCTCCATAGGCAAGTCAACACCCCTGACAGACACAGGCACGTTTCCTTCACTGTCCCAATTCTCCACCCAGCTAAAAGGTAAGGTCCAGGGACACTCCTCTTCCACTCTCCTCGCCTTCCCACCCTGCTGACTAGACACAGCCATCAGCTCACAAGGCTGCCTAGGCTCATCCAGACTTTCCTTACCAAGCACCTTGCCACTCCCCACAGATCCCCTGCCCTGCCTATGTCTCCCCCGCCCCCCTCTGGGGTCTCAGCTCCCACTGTGCTCAGCGCTGCCCTTGCTGTCCCAGTGGGGGTAGGCAGCGAGCTCGCTGCTTTCCTCACTGCATCAGAGCCAGCGTGAGCCCCCTCTCCGGTGTGCAAGGGGGGCGGGGAGCCGCAGGGCTCTGGTTACAGGCAGGCAGGTAGCCTGAGCCTAGCAGCTCCTCCCAGCTGCCAGCCAGGTCATCTGCATTTTCACTGACCATTTCCCTCTCCGCCGATTGGTTCCCTGGATTCAAATTCAAACCTTGGCAGTTACAGGAGCAGGGCCTGGATCCTGTCCCAAAGAGACACCGTCACCCCCCAACAGGGTCTCACAGCTGATGTCCTGGAGCACCCCAACGGCCAGTCAGCCCCACCCCTCCTGGGTCTGCACAGGGATCTGGGCCATAGGGAGGGCGAGGGGCTTCATCCCTGGGACCCTCACCCAGCCTCTCAGCATCTGAGTCTGCACCACCTGGGGCCTGACCACAGTTCTCTCTGTCCCAGGATCTCGCCACCCCAGGAATGTCTCCCCATTGACCATCACCTTCCGCTCCCACTGGGGGTCCGAGGGGCCTGGCCCCAGGAAACATATAGGTTGGGGTCAGGAGTGGGAGCCTGTCCACCTCCCCACCCATCTGGCTGACGGAGTCTATGGCCTTGGGACCCAGCAAGGGAGCTAGAGACCGGGGCTTTTCCACAGGGTCCCCCTGGTTCAAATCTCCAGCCTGCTCAAAGGCAGTGGGGTGGCATCCACTTCCCCCCCCTCCTTAACCAGGGGCAGCAATTTAGTCTCGAGGTTCCCTGCGGAACTGGCCCCCCGGGGTCTATCCCCACTCACCCCGGGGAGGTCCCCAATGCCTCTCCGCTCCCCCACCGCCAGT
The DNA here is from genome assembly GCF_965152275.1 of Natator depressus. Taxonomy (NCBI): domain Eukaryota; kingdom Metazoa; phylum Chordata; order Testudines; family Cheloniidae; genus Natator; species Natator depressus. The sequence continues at coordinate 20,897,504 of NC_134256.1, read as the reverse complement.
TCATGCTGCTGCTGCTTCTGCAGCTCTTTCTCGGGCTCTCGCTGTCTCTCACAGTCCTCTTGCTCTCTCGGACTCAGCTCCAATCCCGTCCGTCTCCGATCCCCCGATGGGGAACCCGATCATGAAGACCCTTGTCTGGTCGGGGACAGAAGTCTTGGGGATGCCTGGCTACTACTCCAGCTGCTCCCAGATCCTGCTATAGCCCCATTTGGGGTCAGGAATCTGTTCCTTAGCACGGTCATCCTCCTCCAGCTGCACGATGAACTGTGCCTTGGTGAACTTTCCAATGCTCAACCCTCTCTTTCTGCACAGGGTTACAATGTCCTTCTTAAGGAGACGGTGACAGGCCGTCACTCCGCTCTTCCCAAGTTGTTGTGGACTCACAGGCCTGTGTGCTCTCAGATCCCCATGGTCTCCAGGGAGAACCCCTCGTGTGCCAGCCCTTCTCGAGGTCACCACCTCTTTGCCAGGGTCGAGCGGCAGACTCCTCCGCCCCTGGGACCGCTCGCTGCAATCCCCCGGGGGACCCTGTTACTGCAAAAGTCCTTCTCTCTCCCAGGGCCAAGCCGCAGGCTCCTCCACCCCTGAGACTGCTCACCGCAGTCCCCTGGGAGACCCCATTACTGCACAGTCCTTCTCGCTGGTCACACACTCCCAGGGGTTAACCGCCCCCTGAAACCGCTCCTCTCTGAGCCTTCAGCACGCCTGGTCCTCGTCAATCCCCCTTCGTTTTACTGCTCCCCAGTCACTTACTGCAGGAAGCGCCGTCCGTGGGGTGCAGTACATCCCACTGCTGCCACCAGTTGTCACGGAGTCTCTGGGTGATGCTCTGGAACTGCTCCCTACGAAGCCAGTCAGGACTCTGGGGAAGTCTCCTTTCTGTGAGCAGACAGTCTTCAGGACACACAGCTCACACAGCTTCCACCTTCCTGGGTCTGACCTCGGAGCATTCAGCATCCTCTGCCCCTCTGTGCGCTTCCCACAGCGAGTCCGCCCAGGCAGGGTTCCTGGGGAAGCCAGAGGGTCCTGCACCCCAACTCCGCAGTCAGACGTGACTCTCAGCCAGCCAGTAAAACAGAGGTTTATTAGGCGACAGGAACATGGTCTAACACAGAGCTTGTAGGTGCAGAGAACCGGACCCCTCAGCTGGGTCCATTCTCGGGGGCAGTGAGCCAAACAACCACGTCTGCCCTTCACTCCATGTCCCCAGCCAGCCCCAAACTGAAACCCCCTCCAGCCCCTCCTCCTCTGGGCTTTGTTCCTTTCCCTGGGCCAGGAGGTCACCGGATTCCTTTGTTCTCCAGCCCTTTAGCTCTCACCTTGCAGGGGGGAAGGGCCCAGGCCATCAGTTGCCAGGAAACAGGGTGTCGGCCATTCTCTGTGTCCAGACTCCTGCACGCACCTGCCCTCTAGGGCTCTGCAATAATCATACACCCTTATCCCACTCCCTAGATACTTAAGACCTGCATAGGGGAAACTGAGGCACCCCCCACACTATTCAGAGGAAACATTAAGAACAGTCCCACTTCATCACAGCCCCACAGCTCTGGGGTCCAGTAAGTGGGTGAGGAACCAGAGCCTGTTGGCACGGTCAACCCTGTGCAGCCTGCAGGCCGCCTCAAAGGCCATCAGGAATTCATCTATGTCCTCCCCTTCCTTCCACTGGGCCAGGATACATTGATCAAAGCTCCGGGCAGTCCTGGGTCCCCCCTCACTCGCCACAGGGGGGGGGGGCTCTCTGCTCCTCAGCCTGGCCATCTCCAGTTCATGCTGCTGCTGTTTCTCCCCATCCTCCACTTCATGCCGCCTCAGCTCCTGCTCTTTCGGTTTTATCTCCCTCTCCCATTCCAGCTGCCTCAGCTCCAGCGTTGCGGAGCTTGGTCATGACGATCCCCTGCTGGTCGTGGGGGTCACGGTGTCCCCGGGGTTCGCCTGGCTCCTTCCAGCCCCTCCCCTAGCCATAGACTGGAGGGGCCTCGGAGTGCCCTTGGCAGTCTGACCCCTCCCAGCCCGGACAGAAGCCGGTGCCCGCGTTGCCGGGCTGCTCCCCTCAGGGACAGGGATCGGTTCATCCGAGTGATCCTCCTCCTCCAGCTCCCTCTTAAGGCGATGGTTATACATCTCCCCGCTGGTCCCAAGTTGTCGTGGACTCGCAGGCCTGGGTGCTCTCAGCTCCCCACAGCTTCCAGGAAGAACCCGACCGTGCCAGCGTTTCTTCAGGTCACTACCTCCCTCCCAGGGTCAAGCGGCAGACTCCTCTGCCCCTGGAACTGCTCACCAGGGGGACCCCAGTTCCTGCAACAGTCCTTCTCACTGGTCACACCCTCCCAGGGGTTAAACGTAGCTTCTCTGCCCCCCGAAACCGCCTCTCTGAGCCTTCAACACACCTGGTCCTCGTCAATCCCCCTTCATTTTACTGCTCCCCAGTCACTCACTGCAGGAAGCGCCGTCCCCGGGGTGCAGTACATCCCACCGCTGACACCAGTTGTCATGGAGCGTGGGAGAGTCAGGGCCCTGCACCCCCCACTTCCTGCGATTCCCCGGGACTCTCAACCGGCCAGTAACACAGAAGGTTTATTAGCCAACAGGAACACAGCCCAAAACAGAGCTTGTAGGTACAAAGAACAGGACCCCTCAGTCAGGTCCCTCTTTGGGGGTGGGGAGCCAGGACTCCTGGGTTCTATCCCTGGCTCCTGGGTGGGTGGCTTGTGGTCCCAGCCCTGACATGCTCCCCCCTGGTGGTTCGTTCCAGCACTGCGGGGAATGTGAGAAGTGCCCGTGCAAGGAGGGCGACACCAGTGAGCACTGCGAGGCCTGCCAGGTAGGAGCTGCGAGCTTCCCCCCAGTAGTGCCCCCGGGCAGGGACACCAGCGCTGTGAGCTTCCCCGCCGCAGTGTTCCCGGCTGTGAGCTTCCCCGCAGCAGTGCCCCCAGCTGGAGAACCCAGTGCTCTGAGCTTCCCCGCAGCAGTGCCCCCAGCTGGAGAACCCAGCGCTGTGAGCTTCCCCGCAGCAGTGCCCCCAGCTGGAGAACCCAGCGCTCTGAGCTTCCCCGCAGCAGTGCCCCCAGCTGGAGAACCCAGCGCTGTGAGCTTCCCCGCAGCAGTGCTCTGGTTGGGGATTCCGGCGCTGGGAGTTTCCCCACAGCAGTGACCCCAGCGCTGCAAGCTTCCCCCCAGCAGTGCCCTGGTAGTAATTAACTTCTCTCTCTCCTTCCCCTCCACTGCCAGTACTGCCAGTTCTGCTCCCTGTGCCCCCTCCTCTGTGAGGCGGGCTGCCAGCCAGGTGAGTGCCCCCCGTGCCCGGCCCCTGGGAGAGGGGGTCCTGGGGAGGGGCGCTCGCCTGACCCCTCTGTGCTTCTGTTTTGCAGGGGGCATCATGGACCAGCTCTCTGGGGCCTTGGTCCAGTAAGTGAGACCCCCACCCCCCAGAGGCCAGGGCGCCCCCTGCTGGGGGGTGGGCACAAGCTGCTGGGGTTCAGCTTGGGAAGAGGCCTGGGCTGGGGGGTGAGGGACCTGACCCCTCCCCACTTCTGGTGGAGTCACCAGTTTATCCCTTGGGGGGGGCAGGACCCTAGTTCCAGGGGGAGGGGGATCACCAGTTTATCCCTTTGGGGGGGCAGGACCCCAGTTCTGGGGGGGTCACCAGGAGTTTAAGCCTTTGTGGGCACCAGGATCCCAGTTCCAGGGGGCTGGGGGGGTCCACCAGGAGTTTTAACCCTTTCCTCTCCTCCCCAGGTCGCTCTCGTCCATCTTCGAACATCAGGATCAGTGAAAGGCTCGTGGGGAGAATATTTGGGGGGGGGGGGAAGCTGGCTGACCTCTGACCCTTAGGGGTTAAAGGAGGCTAAGGAGCAGGTGGCCCTGCTAGGGGAGGGGGTGGTGTGTGTGTGGGGTACACGAGCCCCGCACCGCTCACTGCGCTGCCCCATGTCACCCCCCCCAGTGCCCAGTGCCTACAAGGCCCTGGGGGGGGGGGTCACAGCCCTGCTCAGAGGGCAGTGGGGGGGGAGCCAGAGCTGTAGCACCCCCCCCGGCCAGGCGCTGTGCTACTTTGCCCCCCCACTTACCTTCTTTGATGCCCCCATCTCATCCCCCCCCCCGACGCTGCCCTGCTCCCCCCCCCCCAGTGCCGCCGCCCCCCCCCCCAAGTTGTACGTTTTGTTCTGTGGTGATTGGTTCCCTGTGAATAAAACTGGCCCCCTTCCCCCCACCTGAGATTTTTTTTTTTGGGGGGGGGGGAGTCATAGCACCCCCCCCAGCCGGGTAGCTCTGGGGTGGGGCATGGGGCTGGGTATATGGATCCCTTGCAAGGGCGGACCCGCAGCACCCGTTGGGGGGAGGTTGGGTGTTCCTGCCCCCCTCACCCGGCACTGGGACGTGGCCCCCGGGGGGGGGCGCTGGGTTTTGGGGCCCCCCCGCCCGGCGCTGGACAAATGAAGCAGGTTTTTTTCATAAACATTTTTCTTTTTTAAATGTTTTCCGGCCCCCGGCGGGGGGGGACCAGCTGTCACGGCCCCCCCCCCCGCAACAGCATTTTTTTTGTAAAGTTTTTCCTCCGTTTTTTCCCCTCATGCAAAACCCCCCCTGACCCCCCCCAAATAAAAACAGGGCCCCAAAAATAAACTTAAATTAACTGGGGGGGGGGCCTTAAACGAAGGTTC